>NC_058405.1:13171083-13423621 GCF_002201575.2 Neomonachus schauinslandi | reverse complement strand
CGGCCGTGAGGTGGGGGCGGCCGCGGGAGGCGGCGGGGCCGGCCGCCGGCGCAGGGTCCGGGGGCGCAGCGCGGCGGGCGTAGGTCTATGTCGCGGGCGGCGGCGGCGGCGGCGGCCGCGGAGGGACGATGCGCGAGTACAAAGTGGTGGTGCTGGGCTCGGGCGGGGTCGGCAAATCCGCCCTGACCGTGCAGTTCGTGACCGGCACCTTCATCGAGAAATACGACCCCACCATCGAGGACTTCTACCGCAAAGAGATCGAGGTGGACTCGTCGCCGTCGGTGTTGGAGATCCTGGACACGGCGGGCACCGAGCAGTTCGCGTCCATGCGGGACCTGTACATCAAGAACGGCCAGGGCTTCATCCTTGTCTACAGCCTCGTCAACCAGCAGAGCTTCCAGGACATCAAGCCCATGCGGGACCAGATCATCCGAGTGAAGCGGTGAGGGGGTCGGGGGGAGCGGGCAGGGGGCTTCGCGGTGCTGCCGGCAGCCGACGTCCCGGGGCCAGAACTCCCCCGTGCTCTGGGTGGCCGTGGACAGGGGGAGCTGTCTGGGGAGATGGCTCTGGGGGTCTCATGCTCTATAATAATTTTTTTTTTTTTTTGCCAGCATCACCACCACCATCATCTTGAATCTCAAATTTGAGTGCTTTGTTTCACAACTCAAATTTGGCATCCCGTGAACCTACAGCACAGCTCTTTGTCTCTTGGATATTATTAGTAGCACTTGTGCAGAACCCCAAAGGAAACAAAGTTTAAAACTTGCCGTGGGAGAAAGGGTTGGGTAGGTTTGTGTTGGGAAGAGGGGAGCTCTGCAGGCATAGTGGAGACATTTTCAGATTGAACAACAACAAAAAAATCTACCTTGGCAATATTTGACAGCAAAATTGCTCACACATATATGGTAAACATGTCAAGTCCAGAGGAAAGACACCTTTCTCCTCTCTTAAAAGATTGAGTGGTGCCACGGCGTTTTACAAAAATGAACTGTGCAATTAAGACGAAACTTTAAAGGCATTAAATTATTTGAAGACGTCCTAACAGTTCAGTGAGGTTGAGAGAGTTATTAGCATATAGGAGCCCAGATACGCCATTTACGTTAAAGAATGCGGCTTAACTTTTTTTTTTAATCCAACTGCCTTACCCCCTCAAAAAAAAAAAAAAAAAGAAAGAAAGAAAGAAAGGGAAAAAAGCATTCCTGGAAACAAAACTGAAGTTTCTTCAAAGGTGTAACTCAAGTATTAGCTAATTTAAAGTTAATGCAAACAAGCTCTTTCCTGATATAAACTCTTTTTTTTTTTTTTACAGTGTGCATTTTGAAAATATGGCTTGTAGCTTAAATGGCTTAAAATACTTGTTTTCTCTTAAATATGAGTATATATTTTCCTATAATTTCAAGCATCAAAAATGTAATAATATCTCAGTTCAAAGTTTTAGCAAATTTTTCTAATTACTAGTTGCACATTATTGTTCTGTGTGATTCTTATTAGCTAATTGTTAATAATTTTGATATAGTGTAATTTTTTTTTTCTACCTAACTCTAGCTTTAGCCCTAAATTTGAAGACATTTACTGAAAGATAGTTGTAAGTGAACTGTAGACACAATCACGTTGTAAGTCAGAGTCACTTATTTTGAAAGAGCAAAGACCAAGTCATGTGTACTCAGTAGGTACTCAAAAATTCATTACAGGAGGTGGATTTTTAATGCAACATATGATCAAAGGGGATGCCCTGTCCCCATCCCCCTTTAACTCATTGCGCATACACTTTAATAGCTAAAATAAAATTTTGTATATTATTTCTTGCTAAAACTCAAACTAGAATAAAATGAATATTTTCATGGTCTCTGTTGCCATTCTAAGATCTGTAAATCTGATAGTTTTTTACTTCTCCAGTCTCATTTTCTTAAAGTTAATTGCTGTAGATAACAAACGAGCAGTTTTGGTGCTAAATTTAATAAGTGTATACTTAAGGGGCTACATTGCAGTGACTGAAATCCTTAATTGGTACGCCACCCCCCATACTACTAAAAAAAAAAAATACAGAACAGGGCAGTCTAATACATTGTCACGTGTCAATCTTAAGCCATATACATACATCAAATAATAAAGTGAATGCCCCAGCTGCTCCAAACTTCACATTTAAGTGTATACATATAATTCAAACATTGATAAAAGGGCAAACTTCTTGACAAAAGCCTAGGGGACAGAATATGGCAAAATATCCTCAGATAGTTTAGTCCACATGATTTTGTAGTTTCTTATGATTTAGTGGAGATTACTAATAGTGGGCTAATCTAAACCTGGTATGGTGAAACTATTTATTTGTTTGCACCACAACCAAGGTGCAAAAAAAAAAAGTAAAATTCTACTTGCCTAGGTGTCATTTTACTCACTAGTCTCAGTTCTTGATGTAAAAAAACCATGGGTCAGCTGACATCAAGTTCATAAACTCTTTTCACTGGAATTCATCCATCATATCTGTAAGGACCCCTTGGGCCCTTCTGTGTTCTGACATTATATACCTCACCCTAATTTTATCATCTGGCCTCCCAGCCTATAACATATTATAAATAACTTACATAGAAAGAGAGGATCTGTGTATATTATGTATATTAGAAGATAATAGATAATGCCTATATGATGCTAAAGTAAGCATTAAATGTGCTAGTAATTTAACTTCTCCCACTTGAGAATAAAACATGATTTTCGGGGCACCTGGCTGGCTCAGTCGTTAAGCGTCTGCCTTCGGCTCAGGTCATGATCCCAGGGTCCTGGGATCGAGCCCCACATCGGGCTCCCTGCTCAGCGGAAAGCCTGCTTCTCTCTCTCTCACTCCCCCTGCTTGTGTTCCCTCTCTCGCTGTGTCTCTCTCTGTCAAATAAATAAATAAAATCTTTAAAACAAAACAAAAAAACAGGATTTTCAAATAAGTAAATTTTCTGTTCTTTTTGGGAATCAGTTTTTAAATTAAGCAGTTGCTATAGGAAGTATTCAGTAATTATTCCCTCCTCTCTGCCCACTAGCTGCTTTACATATTACAACAGTTGTTTGGGGGTATTTAATATCACCATAATGCCAGTGACAAAAGTGAAGTGCAGAGAGATTTGGTATTTTACCCAAGACCAGTCACTGATGGAAGGATTTAAACCAAGATCTGTTACAATCCATGTACTCTTCTTCTATACCAGGCTGGCTTTGAACTTGTTATTTACTGGCAAATTCAATACCCAGCTTTTGGTCTAGGGTGGCATTGTTCCATACAAGTATAATGTGAGCCACATACGTAATTTAAAAATTTCTAGTAGCTTATTTTTTTAATTATAGCAGATAAAGTTAATAAGGCATTTTTTAATGTACTATTTGCCATTTTAATGTGTAACCAATATTCAAAAATTGAGATATCTTACTTTCCTTTTTATTCTAAATTTTCCAAAATCTGGTGTGTAATTTATACTCACAGCACATTTTAATTCAGATATATTTCAGGTGCTCAGAAGTCACGTGTGGCTGCAGGCTACCATATTGGGCAGTACAGGTCTAAGGTGTATATATTGCAGGGAAGCAGTAAGCCTCAGTTTCCTTATCTGTGAATGAGATGCACCCTTCAAAGTCTTTATTAGGATTAAATGAGATAATTTATTTTAAGGTGTCCAACACAATACCTTGAACACAGAAATTGCTCCAAAATTCCAGCTATTCTTTTATTAATAACCTTGTCACCCTACCTTCTTTAAATTTTATCCTTGATATAAATGTAATTTTAGAGGAAATGAAGTTGTGACTGCCTTTTGAAATTCATTGCCTGATGTAGACAAGATGAGAATAAAAAGCAACTGGGATTAAAACAACCCTTGGAAAAATTTTGCTCATATATTCTCAAAATATTTTCCCTTATTAAGGGCCTTATGGGAAAGGGGAGGAGACTGAAGATTTAACTTCAAGAATAGCACCAATTCATGGCCAGTGACAGTGAAATGGAGCTTTTTATTGGATTGTTCTTGTATGGAATGTTGTGCTCTTCGAAAATGTAGAACAAGCCCATACTCCCTCAAGTGTTTACAGGTGCAGAGGCATTCATCTACTTACACTACCTCCCGTCCAAGCCAAGTGGCCCAACTAAAAAGGCTGTATTTGTTAATTCACATACTTTCCTTTTTCAGCTTGACTTCAGATGAGAACGCACACTCAAGGAAGTGTGATAGGGATATAGAATATGTTTCAGTTGAAATAAAACCAGAATTTTTTCTGATTTCATAATTGCTTCTCCCATTCCTCCCCGGGTAGGCTATGATCCTGACTTCAAGTGTCTTGGAACATGCCGTTCAAGGCCTGTTCTCAGAATAAAGCCCAGAAATCTTCTACATGACCTTCCGGGGCGCAGCATGCTCCTGCCCGTGTCTGCCTTCCTGGCCTCACCTTTTCAATCTCCTCGTCCCTTATGTTCCAGCACCCACACCTGCTCTTAGTTCCTTGAAAGTACCTGTCTGGGCTTTCCTTGTACATGTAGCATTTACCTTTTGCAGTTAATTCCTACTCATTTTCACCCCTACTTAAAAGATTTCCTCCTCAGGGAAGCCTTCTTCCCCCTCCCAAGCTGAGTTAACTCCTTCCTGTGTTCCCACGCTGGATGAAATGTCATGCCTCACGCCTTCCCTGAACCATGCATACCTCAGACCTCTCCGGTACCCTGAACTTCCCTCTTCTTGTAGCACTCACCGAAGTTGAACTATTTGTGTGATGATAGACGTGCAGTCGGTCTTTCTCATTAAACTCTAGTCCTGTGTGGCTCGCACAGCTCCTGGCAGAGAGGAAACGCTCAAGAAAAAAGTGTTGAAAGAAAACCAGTGTTTGGAAAGAAAACTATTTTTATTGTCCTTTAGCCTTGGTATCCCTGAACGTTTTAATTTTATAGGTGGGGGAGATGATTCTTCAAAGTCCGTTTTGCACGTGGAGTAGGTGGTCTCCCTTCAGCTCTAACATTCTCTCACAGTACTTGTACCTACTTGGGGTGACAAGGGAAGGGGTGACGTTTAATAAGAATCTCGAAGCATCAGGAGCTCCAAAGCCTTCCAGATGGAGGAAGTGGCATGGGAAACTCATACAGTGTGTTTGTTGGCTGTTAAATAGACCAGATTGGCTAAACTAGGAATTCATATACAAGTGTGAAAGGAGGGAGGTAAGGCTAAAAAATGTAAAGCTAAGTTACAGAAGGTTAAACAGTTTGGACTTGATCTTGTAGTAAAGGACCGTGATCAAAATTGGTATAGAAATGATAACATGGAGATGATGTGATAGAAGGTTTGGTGACAATAGACCAGAGTTAGGGGGAATGATCCTGCAGTATTGTGATCATCTATCCTAATTTTTGTGTGAAGTAGAAAGATTCTGAATTAGCATGGCATCTGCAGGAACAGAAAGGAAAGAAGGGATGCGAATAATACTGTAAAGAATGAATTAAACTTAGTTGGCGGGGAGGGTCAAATGTAACCTTGGACACTTTGAACATGAGTGAACGGGATTACAGAGGAATAGTGGGGGGACATTATTTCTGTGTCGGAGAAGGTAATCATCCGTATAGATGCACCTAATAAGTAATTAGAATATTTGAATAAAGCCTGAAAGATCACTTTACATATGAATGTAAGGACTCAGGATCCTCCCTGTAGTTCAGATGTGGAGAGTAGATGAGACCTCCTGGGTAGAATAGAGAGAGAGAGAAATGAATGGATATGGCCAGAAATAGAAATTGTAAATGAATATGGCCAAGGATAGCATTTGAGAGTTAAGATATATAGAGGAGGCTTCACACGTTACTATATAGGCTAGAAGGCATGGGGGGCATTTTAAGATCGGGAGAAAGAGAACGGGAAGAGACAGCTGATTTGCACTACCCAAAGCGAAATTCGTTACTGTTTTTTTTTTTTTTACTTTTATTCCTAATATTTCTGTATCATTTAAGCGATCACTTTTAAGTGACCAAACTGATCGTTTGCACTTTTTCTCCTCACAATAAGTAGCCATAAAAACCTTCTCTAAAATAGAGGCAGGTGGCCAATTGCTACACATAGATCTTGACCCATGACAGATTGGTGCTGTGGAGCCGAAACCAGGGAATACATCAAATGTTTGTCCCAAGTAAGTGGAATTTCTAGAGTCTCCCACCACTCCTTCCTCCACAAACACCTTCTTCCCCAGTTTGATACCTCTGGTAACCACAATTGTCATTGGAAGCTGGGCCTCCAAAGTACAGAGCACCTAGAAGCCTTGAGTCACTTTTTATAGCCCCAAGTATTGTCTTCCTGAAGGGGAAACTTCAGGAAGTGTATTTGCCACATTATGAAATTAGAACATTACAATATTGTGCCTTTCTCTGTGCTATCCCGAGATTGGAATTGTTTAAGTTCACTTTGCAGATGGAGCAGATGATCTCCCTTCGGCTCTAACATGCTGTTGGTACTTCTCTCTAGTGGGCGCCATGAGGGAAGAGGTAGGGTTCAATATGAGCCTTAACGAATGAGCAGCCTGTGACCCGCAAATCTTGTCTAGTTAAGATTTGGTGATAATTGTGTCAATGAAATCTATAATCAGAGGGATCATTCCTATAATTTTTTTTTTTTAAGGGAGAGGGGGCAAAAGTAATTTAAGTAGCCAACCGTTCTACTACTGCACACAGACAAAATACATCGCCTCCGTCCCTGCATATTGACATAACTCCTCCGGCAGGAACAAATGGATGATTTGAAGGTGACCTCACTGACCACCCAATGAGAAATATTCAGGTCACCAGGCAAGTGGATGATGTTGACTCTCTAGCACTCTTTAGGAAAAGGTGGAGTAATGAATAGGTAAACACTAAGGAGAAGGTGGAGGAACTGATAAAATGTCTCTAGATGACTCAGCCAACAGGAAGACCCAACTAAGTTGGAATCCTGTTATTTGTTAAAGTTTTCCAGTTAGTAATACATTTGAGTGTTTTCTCTGGGTCCTCTTCCACTAAATTATATGTCACACTTAAATGCATAGATTATACATTTATGTATATTTCTAAGCAATGAACCTTACATAAAAGCATGTACACCATACTTAATTCGTGAGGTGTTTTTTTTTTTTTTTTTTTTTTTTTTATCAAGGGTAATTTTGGTTACACAGTTTTTTCCTTAGCCATTGTCTTCAAACCTAAGCCCCTGGGGAAGGATGTGTGATTCTACTCTAGGGTTTTTGTTCTTTGCTTCTGTTTTCACTTTTCCTTGTTATCTGTTTCTCTCTCTCTCTCTGTTCTTACCCACTATTTTCTTATGTACTTATATTTTTCTGGCTTATGGAATAAAAAGAATTGTAATACTCTACAGTTTTTTGGGAAAAATATCTGGGTTTGGATATGAGTAGCCTCTAATATGAGATAAAACTGATGGAGACAGAATAATTACAAAAGTATAAATGTAGAGATATTATTTCCATAGGAAATGCATCATGAAATTTTAAGAGTGTGCAGAAATACTTTTGATTTCTTACTTTCACAGTTGTAGTTAATTATATTAAAAATTATTCTCAGCCTGGCAGAGAAAAGTTAAGTTTCTTAAACATACCGTTATGCTTTACCAGATCAAACTGTGCCCTTCAGTAGAATAATACCAGTAATGGTAATGCGATGATCTTAGACATCTACATTTCCATAAAGTGTGTAAGTAAAATGTAGATATGTTGGTAAAGTTTAAGGTTATCAAAATATCTAAAAATAGCATATCTCTAGTTGTGAAGATTTTAACATGGTATATACCGAATACTCTTTCAATAGATTTAACTTTATACTTCCAAAAGATTGAAATCTCTTTGGAACTATTGGGCCCAATATTCCAACTATTTCACCTTTTATTCTTGTAGGAAAACCCTAATAAAACACCTACATTAGCCTGATTTTTAATACATTTCAGTTTATATTAAAGGTCACAACTGTGAAAAAAAATTTTTTTAGGCCTGTGAGTCAAAATAAAATTATTGGGTATCTGAATCAAATATCAGCAGCATATTGTATTGAAATCATGGTTTGGTAAGTCCAGTAACAAAGCAACATTGGGAGTCTTCGAATCTGATTCATTTTATTACTTAATGTTGAAGATACTGCATATTGCTGAAAACTCTTATCTGAATAAGCTATTTAAAATAGATGACAGTGTGTAAATTAAGTACACTTATGAAGTATACATTCTTTTTACTCAAAATGCTCAAATATATTCACTGTCAGAATTGGATAGATTATTGTTTTTGCTTTGTTCTGTTTTTTACTTTCTCTAATAATCTTTCTTTTAATATGTTTAAGGTTTGAAAACATACCAAAATTGATATTTTAAGGGCAAATATAATCTATAATTTTTGTGTTTTTAAAATTTATTTTTATTGAGGTATAATTGACATACAACGTATTTAGTTTTTTTTTCCATTTAGTAGAATTATGCAAGAGAAGCATTGTAAAATTTATTTAAAACATTTAGAAGTGTCACTCCCCATAAAACATGATAATTTGATATGTGTATACATTGCAAAATGATCACTACAATACGTTTAGTTAACATCCATCACCATTCATCGTTGCAATTTTGTGTGTGTGTGTGTGTGATGACAATTTTTACATTTTCTCTTACCAGGTTTCAGATATACACTACAATATTGTAACTGTAGTCACCATGCTGTACATTAAACCTCCAGGACTTACTTATCTTGTAACTGGAAGTCTGTACTTTTTTACTACCTTCACCCATTTCTCTCTCTCTCTCTCTTTCACACACACACAAACACACATGCACGCATGCACGTGTTCACATACACACGCACCCATCCTGCCAACCACTTATCTGTTCTCTGTGAGTTCAGGTTTTTGTTTTCTTTTGTTGTAAGATTCCACATGTACATGAGCTCATACAGTATTTGTCTTTCTCTGACTTATTTCACTTAGCATAATGTCCTCGGGGTCTATCCATTTTGTCTCAAATGGCAGGATTTCCTTCTTTTTTATGGCTGAATAATATTCTTTTTTTGTGTCTGTGTGGATATATGTGTATACAGACAGACAGACATACCACATTTTCTTTATCCATTCATCCATCAGTGGACACTTAGGTGGTTTCCATGTCTTGGCCACTGTAAGTAATGCTTCGGTGAACATGGGGTGCAGATATCTCTTCGAGATAATGATTTTGTTTGAATAAATACCCAGAGGTAGAATTGCTAGGTCATACGTAGTTCCACTTCTAACTTTTTGAGGAACCTCCGTACTGTTTTGCATGGTGGCTGCACCAGTTTGCATTCGCACCAGCAATGCACAAGAATTCCTTTTCTCCACATCCTTGTCAACACTTGTTGTTTCTTGCCATTTTGATAATTACCATTCTGATAGGTGTGAGGTGCTATCTCATTGTGGTTTTGATACGCATTTCCTTGATGATTAAATTACCATTTCATGTATTTGTTGGCCATCCATATGTCCTCTTTGGAAAAATGGCTTTTCAGATCCTCTGCCCATTTTTTAATTGGGTTGTTTGTTGTTTTGTTTCTGTTGAGTTGTATGAGTTCTTTATATACTTTGGATACTAATCAGATCTATGTTTGAAAATATTTCGTCCCATTTCATAGATTGCCTTTTCATTTTGTTGATGGTTTCCTTTGCTTTGTAGAAGCTTTTTAGTTTGATATAGTCCCACTTACTTATTTTTGCTTTTGTTACCTTTGTTTTGGTATCACATCCAGAAAATCATTGCCAAGACCAGTGTCAGGGAGTTTACCCCCTATATTTTCTTCAGAGTTTTGTGGTTTCCGATCTTATGTTCAAGTCTTTAATCCATTTGAGTCGATTTTTGTGTATGGTGGAGATATTGATCCAGGGTCATCCTTCTGCATGTAGCTGTCCAGTTTTTCCAGTACTATTTACTGAAGAGACTATCCTTTCCCTATTGCATAGTCTTGCCTTTGTTGTTGTGAATTTGTTGACCATGTATGCATAAGTTTATTTCTGGGTGTTCTAGTCTGTTCCATTGATCTGTGTGTCTATTTTTATGTCAGTGCCATACTGTTTTGGTTGCTGTAGCTTTGTAATATAGTTTGAAATCAGAAGTGTGATGCCTCCAGCTTGGTTCTTCTTTCTCAGAGTTGCTTTGGCTATTCAGGGTCTTTTGTGGTTCCACACAAATTTTAGATTTGTTCTATTTCTGTGAAAAATGCCCTTGGGATTTTGATAGGGATTGCATTGAATCTGTAGATTGCTTTGAGTGGTATGGATATTTTAACAGTATTCTTTCAATTCACGAGCACAGAATATCTTTTTATTTATTTGTGTCTTTTTCAGTTTCTTTCATCCGTATCTCACATTTTTTTTAAATTGTTATTTCTGTCAAAAAACAAAGTATTGAAAAAATAACACATCTCCCTGTCTACTTCTATGTATTCTCTCAGCAGTGGCTTTCACATTTTCTTAATCATGGCCCTCAGTAAGAAATACATTTTACATTGTGACAGTACACACAGCATAAATACAAGTTTCATGAAATAATAGTTAAATTTGTTATGTTCCTTGTATTATATTTTCTATTTTATTCTTATAATTTTATTTCATTGTTTTTAAATGTTCCTCTTGATCCACTAAATTGATCTCATCACTCACAATTTGACAACTGCTATCCTAGAATATTTGTACTCTAAGGAAAATAAATAGAACCATCTCTGTAATTGTTGGAAACAGCATTTGTCTTTTCCTGCTTTTCCAGTTTCCAACAACCCTATATAAATGCTACAAAAATGAAGTGCTTCCTAACATGAGTTAGTAAATGCACTCTCCATTACAAAGAAAGATAACATTTAGTCACTAAACAAAAAGACATGTAAAGTCTATCTTTGAAGAAGCATTTATTTCTGTTGGTTGTGCATATTAGAAATATGGGGACCTATTTCTCATTTGTCGTGGAATTTTACTCATTCTGGTAAGGCAGGAGAGGTCCTGCCTTGTGAAGACTTTAAACAGAAAGAGATGTAGTAGGATTCAGCCCGGGATGTGTGCTTATTACAAGGATTATCCATCACTACAACAGGTTGCTGAGGAGGTTTGGGAAAGTGATCTTTATTAGAGCTTTGGTGCATCTGTCCAGGATGACATTGATTCAGCTCTCCCTTTAACAGTAAAAATAGATGAAGATGACCATAATTATATATATCTTAATATCACTTAGTAGAATTGCCCAAGAGAAAGGTTATAAACCTTTACTTAAAGCATTTAGGAGTGTTATTTCTCATTCTTTTCTAGGAGCAACCCTTAAAAATTAATAATTCAGATGTGGAAATACTGCATCATATTAATAATTCAGTACATATTAGTATTTTCTGCTTTATTAGGTATCTTTACAGCTTTCTGTCAATGAAATCTTAGGGAGTGTTTTTCTCTATTCTGGGATGGAGAATTTTGTTGTTTTATTCTGAGTTCTAAATTCATCCATCGTTAGGTTTCCAGTGATTATAACATACTGCATATATGATAATTGCTCTAACTTATTATTTTATTTTACCACGCATACTGATCTTATTTATGAAGACAGTGTTAATCCGGTTAAAGCTGATTCGCGGTATTTATTAGTCACATGATTTGGGGCAAGTTAACATTATCTGCACCTCAACTTCCTCAACTTCTGTAATGTGGGTATAATACTAACGAGATAATGAATGTAGTGTTTCTTTACATAGTAACCCTAAAATATCCGTAGTAAAGTTTCCCCAAAAATCACACACATAGGAATGCAACTCCAGCATTTATCTGACTTTATAAAACAGTGTACTGCCACATGATTTCTTAAGAATTAGACTCAATTGCGATTGCCTTACCATATCTAGATAAACTATATAGCCAGTCTGGTAGTGTTTTTCCATTTTTTTTTCCCATTGCTTTCTCATCTGTGTCTGAAGTTGCTAGTACGGTATGTTACAGACATTTAGCATAGACCCTGAGTGTTTTGTCTTTGCCTTCCCGTAGAGACTCTGTTGGCTATAAATGGTGATAGTATGTTTTTGTGACTCACAAAGAATTGTGATGATTTTTAGTACATGTATTTTAAGAATAAGGAGTACTTTATAAAAAGTGATGAGACATATAGGGCGCCTGGGTGGCTCAGTTGGTTAAGCGACTGCCTTCGGCTCAGGTCATGATCCTGGAGTCCCAGGATCGAGTCCCGCATCGGCCTACCTGCTCAGCAGAGAGTCTGCTTCTCCCTCTCCCGCTCCCCCCTCTTGTGCTCTCTCTCTCTCTCAAATAAATAAATAAAATCTTAAAAAAAAAAAAGTGATGAGACATATAATAAGTATTTGTTAAATAACACGTCTTTAAGTTGATAATGATAATAGACCTTTTTATGAATCCCAAAAACTATACAGGGGGTGAAGACAATTTTAACACTCTATATGGCCAGTTTAGATAGGTAGACAGAAGACAGATGGCTAGTGTAGAGAGAGAAGTATGTTGACAGCTTTTTAATAATTTGATTGCAGAAGTCTTACCTGTCTTTGTATAAAAGTCATCACTGTCAACATTAAATACTATAGTTTAACCCACTTCATTTGCATAACATTGCTCTGGGCATTATGCAAAATCAGTACAAGGTAGTATCTGTCCTTCTGGTATGCCAAAATGTTCTGTAAGTGAATATATATTTGACAGTGTTGAGTTGATGGTATATAGAGAGAGGGACAAAATGCATTCTCTAAAACAATTTGATTTCTAAGTTTCAAAATATTTTTCCACCAGAAAACATTGCTTTTACTAGGCCACCTTTTCTCAGGACTTTTTCATGCATTGTAACTTGTAGAAATGAAAAATTTGTCTATAAGAGTAGTGCCCACAATGATACATTCACTTTGTTATGTTTAGTATATTTCGATCCTCCCTGGAAATGAAATCTTAGTTTCTGTTTGTATTTGGTTATAGAATGGTTTGAGCAGAATTGTTATTTTAGAAAGCATTAGAACAGAAAACTGATTTGTGGAAAATTGAGAAAAAAACAGAATAGCTAGTCGTCAGGGAAGATAGCTGGGAGCCTAGCTAAAGATAAAAGTTGATTATCAAGGATAATCTAATATAGATTAAGAAACAAAAAATAAGCTTTATCTTTATATCATTTTTTGTTTTTGCATTTAGCAAAGTAAGTATCCAACTACAGTGTATATAAAATTATACTGTCCAAAATATCATTCCCCCCCCCCAAATGATCCACATACACTCAAGACTATTCTTTATCTGCTTTGGAACCAACACTTCAAACAAACTTTGGCCACCGGTGATGTTGGTACAGTGAAGGGCTGGATGCCCGTGGTAAGACAAATAGTTAAATACATTTATGCACACATACATGAAACCTAACTGGAAATTAAGATAACTTTTTTTAGTTTATTTTGAAGAGCAAGGGATGAGAAAAGAATCTCTCCGTGGTTAATTCAGTTCGTGCATACTGACTAATATAATACTACTGATGAGACAGAACTTTTTTTTCCAGTGGTCTTGCATTGAGGGGCAGTAATGTTTGCATAAAAAAAAATGTCTGTTCTTGCTCTCAAATGGCCATTAACCAGTTTCAGCGTGCTGGTTCCTTAGTGAGGAAGGCTCTAAACAGAGTGTTCATCTCAGTGATGGAGCTGCCCTGCGGAGCGCTGGGTGGGAAGGACCCTCCAGCAGCGTGCGGGCTCAGCAGGGTGAATGCTGTGCCTACCAGCAGCAGTTACCCTGAGGGAAGCAGCCAGTGTGGCCTGTTCCCATCCGTGCCTAACATGTCAGCGCCCTGATTATGAGAGCATACCTCCCAGAGGTACATACATTTGAAAGGCTGCCCTTGATGACAGACAGTGTTTATTCCTAAGGCTTTTCTGAACAGATCATCTGTTTTGATTGAGGGAAACACTTGGACATTGATGGAAGGAAAGGGTTGTTTGGGGGAAGGAGATTTGGTCCATGGCTCTCATCAACACATCCTATTAAAATAACAAGTCTGGAAGCTTTTCTTTTTGGCCATACTGATTGGCTCCAAACAATCCCATGCATCTTTTCCTTTGATTAAGTATCACTGCTTTGATCTAGTCCCTTTTTTCCAGCGGTGACCCCGTGTCTCTGTTTACCTGGGGCAGTTCAGGTGTCTGTTGCTGTGGCACATTTTTGTACAGTGCCCATTTCCATCTCAAGAGTATCTCTGGGCAATAGAGTATATGGTCATTCTAGACTCTTACCTCAAATTCCCTGTTTTTAGAATCCATCACCACTTAAATCCCATTTTTACATATATTTTTGTGATACCTAGTCTATATAGAGTCTGTTTTTTTGACCAACATCCTTTTGTATTGCATTTGTTGATGTGGGTCAACAAATCCTGATAAACTGGGACTTTTATTCCGTTTTTAAAGATGACATTTTTTTCTAAACACGCTGGATTAAAGATGGCTACAGAGTCTTTACACAACTCCCATCGAGAGGAGGCTCTGTCTCCCCTCCCCTTGAGTCTGGGCTGGCTGGTGACTACTTTGACCAACAGAGGATGGCCAAAGTGATGCCAAGCAAGTTTTGGGCCTAGTCACTAAGAGGACTAAGCAGCTTCCACTGTGGTCTTTTGGAGCCCTGAGCTGCCATGAAAGAAGTCCAGCCAACTTGCTGGAGATCCCATAAAGAGGGCTGAGACTACGATGGAGAGTAGCCACCCCACCAGCATTCCAGGCCTGTGGTGAGGGCCATCTTCGACCCTCTGTTCAGCCCAGCCCTAACTGAACACCACTGGCTGTGCCCAGTCAGTGCCACGGGGAACAGCAGAATTGCCCAGCTGAGCTCTGCCTAAATCCCTGACCCATACCATCATAAAATACAGTAAAATGAGGGTGCCTGGGAGGCTCAGTCGATTGAGCGTCTGCCTTCGGCTCAGGTCATGATCCCAGGCTCCTGGGATCAAGCCCTACGTCGGGCTCCTTGCTCAGAAGGGAGCATGCTTCTCCCTCTCCCACTCCTCCTGCTTGTGCTCTCTCTCTCTCTAATAAATAAATAAAATCTTAAAAAAAAAATAGTACAATGCTTATGTTAAGCCATTAAGTTTGGGGGTGGTTTTTTATGCAGCAGTAGTTATCTGAAACAACAAAACATTTATAGGTACACATGTTATTTTAGAAGTTATTTTGATAAAAGAGTACTATTGATCTTTTGGATTTCTCTGTGAAGATCTTTAAAAAATATTAACGATAAATGATAAGTGAATCAATGAGTTGATGTATCTTAACTCTTAAGAGGTGGCAAATTGATGTAAGCACCTACCACCTGCCCTCACATTTATCTGCCCTCACAATTTATCTGCCCTGTGTCATTTTACTCTCCCCACCCACACATAATTAACTTTGAAGATCACATTTGATTTTATTGAGAATGTAACATATTAGGGGCGCCTGGGTGGCTCAGTCGGTTAAGCTTCTGACTCTTGATTTCGGCTCAGGTCCTGATCTCAGGGTTGTGAGATCCAGCCCCACGTCAGGCTCTGCACTGGGAGTGGAGCCTCCTTGGGATTCTCTCTCTCTCTTTCTCCCTCTCCCTCTGCCCCTCCCCCACCAACCTCTCCTCCTCCTCCTCTAAAAAAAAAAGAAAAGAAAAGAATATAACATATTAAAGTTTAGTTTCAGCAGAAAATCTTAAGTATATTTGACATATACTGCCATCTAATTTAACAAAAAAATTTCCTTCCATGTATTTATTTGGTGGTAGACTGCTTTGATTTTGATTATCAGGCATCTGGCACATAGAAAGTTGTTGAATTAATGAATATAGGTCCCTTCAGGTCATTACATTCTGCATTTTGGCCATTTTCCTCCCAAATATCTGGAGACACCCTCCCCCTCCCCCCACCACGAATCAGATGAAGCATTTCAGTATCTAATGCAAGGTATAATAAAGAATAAAAAATAAAATATTCTGGATAGTGTTCATCCAAAAATGCTTTTCTCAGACTGGTGACCAGGGATATTGTTTCTGTGACATTTCCACTGTGGCCTATACGCAAAAACTGTTGTATTTGAAGATCTTCATTTTATGTACTCCTCTGTTTGCATGTTTATAAAAGAATTGATTGCAGCATTGCGATAGAGGTACGTAGATAGAAAACATTCCTAGCCCTTGTTTTCCTGAGGGCCCAGATCTGACTGCAAAGGGAGCACGGCTGATGTAAAGCAGACGCCAGACTTTATCCCAGAGCTCCTAACTCTCTTCGGAGTTTTGTTTTGTGTTGTTCTCTGTTTTCTTTCATTATCTCACTAGGGCTGAGCCATGGCTCATATCTAATGACTTAGCAGTGTTTGGAGTGAGAAGATGACTAGAATAAGAAAAGATAACTTCTGTTTGGAGAAGATGGGAAATTGTCAGCCTTTGATAGTAGAAGGAATCACATTTACCCTGTTTTTTTCTCAAATCGAATGGTCTTCCATAGACGGTTAGATTGACTCATCCTTGCCAGACCAACCGGAGCCAGAGATAGAGGAGAGAAGATTTTATGTAACATTTTTCGTACGTTTTTTACAGATCTATCACCACAATTAAGATTCTAGAACTGACTTAACTAACAGATGGTTTGAGCGAATTTCGAAAAGAATAATTAGCATTTCTGTAGTATTTTACAGTATCCATAATACTTCCATGGCTAATTCATGTAAACTGCCTAGTGGTGTCTGGCACCTAAGCCGTCTACAGATGCCAGCTATTATTAGGAAAATCACCACCGTTGTGCTCCTCAACATAATGCCTGAGTATCATTAATATTTCTGTGTCACAAATAAGGAACCTGCGGCTCAGAAAGGTCACCTGACATCCAAGGGAGCAGAGCTGGGCTTTTTCTAGGTCCCCTAAATCCAAATGCAGTTCTCTCTCCCTTATAATAATGCACTCCATCAGGATTTTAGCCAGGGGCCAAATTGTGGTTGACCTTGACTCTTAGCCTAGGGATAAGCTTTATCTAGTCATTGCAAAGCCAACACATTTTTTTTTTCCTGAGGTAGCGGGTTCAGGGGGATGGGGAGAAGACTGTGTGCAATGTTTTACGATAAATATTGTGGCAGTGGCATAAAGGATAGAATACAGAGGTGAGGGGTTGGAGGTGGGATCAGCTAGGAGACTATTGCATAGTTCAAGGGTTTCTGTAGCAGGAATGAAAATGAAGGGACAGATTTTCTCACATCCAGGAATCCTTGCTCTCCCCATCCTCTGTACTCACTGTACTAGACCTGTTACGGCCCCTCATCCCAAACCTGATTACTATTAAAGGCTACTGAAGACTTTTTGCTTACCAGCCATTCTTCCTTGCTGGCTCCCACAGAGACTTTTTACAACTGTTTCTAATTTCTTTTACTTCGGTGTTGGTTTGAATCAGTGTCTGTAGCTCATCCTTCTTCTTTGGCTGCTGGTGAGCACCCTAACCTCTGCCAATAGTGGTAGTTTACAGCTCTTTCATTGTGCATTTGTTTGGTTTTGCATTTTCCATCTGTCACCTGTTATTCTCCTGGTTCAAAAAAAACCCAAAAAAACCCTTTTTAATAGATATCACCAGTTGGTCTTACGCTGGTTGAACCAACCAATTATAGCATCATGTGTAACTGATGTGTTCTTCCCCCAAGGTCTTTATTGCTGGAGAGAAGAAATCCTAATTCTCTTGTCTAGAAACCAAGCTTTCTAGACATCTGATGTGTTGGGTTTTGAGGTTAGCTTTTTCTTTCAGTTTTATTTGGTGCTGTTTGTATTGTAACCTGGAAAGTAAGAAATATTTTGATATCCTTTGGTGCTGTTTGTATTGTAACTTGGAAAGTAGAAATGTTTTGATATCCTACTACAATCATAAAACAATCTCCCAGGACAAATACTACTCTATTCACCATTTAAAAGTTCCTAAAAAGTTTTAGCTCTTCATAGCTTTGCTGCATCTTTTTTTTTTTTAAAGATTTTATTTATTTATTTGAGAGAGAATGAGAGAGAGCACATGAGAGGGGGGAGGGTCAGAAGGAGAAGCAGACTCCCTGCCGAGCAGGGAGCCCGATGCGGGACTCGATCCAGGGACTCCAGGATCATGACCTGAGCCGAAGGCAGTCGCTTAACCAACTGAGCCACCCAGGCGCCCACTTTGCTGCATCTTTAAATCTTCTTCATTCAAAAGTAGCTTTTAAACAGTATTTGTAATTGATCTTTAACTGTGTACCAGAGACATGGGAGTTTTCATTCGTAAACATTTTTGTCAGAAATTCTGAAATGAAGAGGTGCCAAGAAGATGTATTCTATAACTTAACCTGGTAAAAATGTATATAACAGTTCAGAAAACTTGCTATTCCTGAGCAATTGACTCAGTGTAGTCTCTTCAAGTACAATAGTTAGACCTGTTTTTAAATGCACAGGTTTCAGATTGCAACTCTCACTAAAGGTAAAATGCATGTTTTATGTCTGAACACATTTATTCCTTTGATAGATGAAAGCTGTGTGTTCTTCATATATGCATCCAAGCTTGAGTTTTCCCTGCTATTTAAATCATGTAGGAAGACCCGTACTTTGCTGACAGATTTTTAAAATGATATATTTTGATTTGGTGACTGAGTATGTATTAAAATACAGATTGAAATTTAGCTACACATTAAAGTATCAAAGATAGACCAATCACTGCTTTCTTCTACCTTATTTTGGGTATCGTGAATATTGCGCTTTAAAAAAAAAAGAATCAACTGGTTTATTCAGATAATTTTTTGCACTTGGTTTTTAAGTGACAAGATTTTAGGCCTCTAGTTGTAAACACTTCCTTACAAATAACACATTATTGGGGTAGAATATCTCCATTTCTAATAAATAAAAAGCCAAATTAAATGTGTAGTCATCCCTGTATTTTTTCTTTTTAATAGAGGTATTTGAAGTGCTGTGGTTATCTTGATAAGCCTGAAAAGAACTGTGGTCAGATGAATCCAATTTATAGATCGGAGGGTGAAGAAAATGTTCAAAATTATTATCATTTGTATTTCCAATGACATGTACTTCAGTATTAGTATTCCTTATGCTTTCAGTCTTCAGCCAGTTTCGAATATAAATTAAACAGCATAGAACCTGGATGAAATTTAAAATTGATTAGCAGCGTTCAGCTGAGTAATAAACTTAACTATCGACTGAATCATGCGCTTTATGTGCCTTAAACCCCGTAGCCAACATGCATGCTCACTCAGTTTGTCTTGAAGGTTATTTTCTGTTCCTATTTTAATGAGGAAATCATTTAGATAATTATCTTATTTATTGATTTTCTTTTTGCAGTTTCAATTTATTTTTTTTATTGAGGTATCACTTCTGTGCCGTAACGTGCATCCATCTTAGGGGTCCAGCTGGACAAATCCCAGATGAAGAGGCAGGACAGACATTTCAAGGAACAGCAGTTTCCCTCATGTTCCATCCCTGTCACTTCCATACTGAGAGACCAACACAGATGAGTTGGGTCTACTCCCGAGCTGCTGACTTCTGTCCTTCAGCATCCTCTTTGTGAGAGTCATCCATGTTACATATAGCAGCAGGTAATTCCTCCCTGAGCTGCAGTAGTCCCCTTGTATGTATACACCATGGTTTCATTCTCTCTCCTGCGCATGGGCATTTGGGTAGTTTCTAGATGGGGCTATTATGATTAATGCCTCTTTGAAGATTCTGCATACATGGACACTTTCTCTTGGTGTATACCTAGGAGTGGAATTATTGGGTTGTAGATGCATACGTTCAGCAGTAGTAAATACTGCCAAGTGATTTTCCAAAGTAGCTGTACCAGTTTCCTCTTCCACGGATCCTATCAGTCTTTTTAATTTTAGCTAATCTGGTAAGATTCTAGTGGTACCTCATTGTGGTTTTAGTTTTTGTTTCCCTGGTGTGTGATGATGTTGAGCACCTTTTCACATACTTACTGATCATGGATGTCGTCTTAAAAGAAATACCTGCAAGTGTTTTGTCCATTTAAAAACTGTATTGTTGTTTTCTCTTGTAGAAATTCTGTATACATTCTGGATAGAAGTCCTTTGTTAGATACGTGTGTTGGAAATACCTTTTCCCAATTTTTGGCTTACCTTTTCACTTGCTTAATAGTTTCTTTTAATGACCATCAATTCTTAATTTTAATGAAGTCTAGTTCATTAACCTTTCCTTTTATGGTGAGTTCTTTTTTGTGTCCTATTTAATATATTTTTCTAAGACTCTTAAAGACTTTAATAAAGTAATAATTTAGAAAGAGCTAAAAAATGTACATTTATAGTGTTGCGTAATTATCATTCACAAACTTTCAGAAATAAAATGTCCAAGTGTTTGGTAAGATTTGAAAGCTAAAATATCATTCTCTTTTTATTAATAATTTGAGAATATATAGGAAGACCTTCGAAGACCAAATGATTTTTATCTTAAACAGTAAAAGGAAAGTTTGTCTCTGGAGACAACATACATCTTTAAAGAAACTCACAGGTATAGTCAGTAAATGATAGGTGGAAATCCAGAAAATATTAAGGTAAACATGAAGTGAATAACCTGAGTAGGATATTTTAAAAATAAAACTTTTATAGGAAAAAGAAGTAGCTAATTCTACGGGAAAATAATCATTTTGTAAACTTGAAGCCAAGAGGAGGTGATCTTTAATGCTTATTAAGAATTCCATGATAAACCAAAATCTTCTTAGTAAGCAGTAGTGATTTGATAACCAAGATCATTTGAAACATGGTCACAGTGAAAGTGTATTAGAAACAGGGTAATAGGCATATGGTAGTTCCCTTTGGGGTCCTATGTTCTTAGTCGTGAGATAAAACTATACTTGTAAAAACAATAGCTTACCTATGAATCATTTCTGATTTCTCTTTGCCAAAACCACTGCCTGCTCTGTGTCTTTCAACCAGTCTATTAGTATATCTTGTTGGTACAAACTCCAAATATATTTTATATCTTATTTCTTTCCATTGTCATTGCCATCATGCCAGTTCGAGTGCTTGTTGTCTCATGCCCAGAACACTGCAGGTGTCTCCTATCTCCCTGCTCCTGTTGTGCCCCCCGGATCCATTCTCTGCCTATTAGCCACACTGATCTTAACACACATGCTTTGTAACTTCCCTGCTGAATGGCCTTCAGTGGTTTTCTCCTGTTCTTATAATAGTGGCCATCGGTCCTTTTGATCGCTCATACTCTCTCCTCTTGCTCTTTATGATGTAACCATGCCAGTCTCCTTTTTGTTCCTGAATAAGCCTGCTTCCTTCCTACTGCCTATCTTTTATATTTTCTTCTGTCCAAAATGTTTAATTCCAGGTTTTTCCCATGGTTCATTCAACTTTCTATCTTCAAGCTTGTGCTTCAATTTCATCTTCCCCGCAATGCCTTCTTTAATCACCCAGTGTAATTAATAGTGGCTTGCCCAAGTTAACTATATAATAATCACGATCGGTTTTCTTCATAACAGCCATCACGATCTTTATATTGTCTGTTTTATAGCGTTTCCTCCAACTTGAATGTAAACTTCAGGGACCTCTCATCTGTCTTATATCCCTAGTCCCTCACACAGTGCCTAGTGGATACTCAAGAGATACATTAATGAAAATCTGTGCACCCCAAATTCTTAATGGTGTAAAATGTAAATGAGAGTTCAGACAAATGAGCTAATTCATTACAAAAGTAAGGGAAGGTATTTATTAAAAGAGATGAAATTTGACCTGAGCTTTGAGTGGTAGTTAGAATTTGATTGGTGGGAAGTGATGAACTGCTGAATTCTGCACCTGAAACTAGTATTGCCCTGTATTTTAACTAACTGGAATTTAAATAAAAACTTGAAAAAATCAAAAGATAATAAAAATAACAATATGATTGGTGAGGGCCACTACGGTTAAATGACCACTGTGAACAAGGAAACAGAATTAAGAGCAGAAGATTCTCTTCGGAAAGTTGTAGGAAGTAAGGTTGAATTAGATATGAAGGGCAAGAGTTTGGCTAGCTGAAGAACTAAACAGAAAGGTTTAGGTATGATATGGTTAACAGTGGAAAGCTAATGTCAGCCCCTGAGGAGGGGCTATGATTTTTCTCTGTGACGTGCTTTAACTGTATCCCACAAGTTTTGGTGTGTTATATTTTCATTTTCTTTCTCTTAAATCTTTTCTAGTTTTCCTTGTGATGTCTTCTTTGACCCATGGGTTATTTAGAAGTGTATGGTTTCCAAATATTTGTAGATTTTCTAATATCTTTCTGTTACTGATTTTAATTTAATTCTATTATGGTCTGAGAACATATCTTGTATCATTTCAGCTCTTTGACATTTGTTACGGTTTTTATTAGCTCAAATATGGTCTATCCTAGTGACTGTTCCCCACACTTCAGGAGGAATGTATTCTGCTTTTAGTGAGTGGAGTATTCTATCAATGTTATTAGATAAAGTTGGCTAATAGCCTTTTGCACTGCCACACAGTTCTCACAGTTGTGGTCATCTTCCTGGTAAAGTGGGCAAAGAGAAAAGAGAAGGAAAAACCGAGATTTCCCATATAACCCCCTGGCCCCACACACGCATAGGCTCCCCCATTATCAACAATCCCCACCAGAGTGGTACATTTGTTAGAATTGATGAACCTACATTGATACATCATAATCACCCAAAGTCCATAGTGTTTACTCTTACCTTAGAGTTTACTCTGTGTTATACATTCTGTGGATTTAGACAGATGTTTAATAACTTGTATCCATCATTATGGTATCCTACAGAGTATCTTCACTGCCCTAAAAATACTCTGTGTTCCACCTATTTATCCCTTCCCTTCCCCATCCCAATTCCTGGCAACCACTGATCTTTTAACTGTCTCTATAGTTTTGCATTTTCCAGAATGTCATATAGTTGAAATCATACAGTATGTAGCCTTTTCAGATTGGTTTCTTTCACTTAGTAATGTGCATTTAGTATTCCTCCCTTTCTTTTCATGGCTTGATACCTCATTTCTTTTTAATGCCAAATGAAATCCCATTGTCTGGATAGACCACAATTTATTTATCCATTCATCTACTGAAGGACATTTTGGTTGCTTCCAAGTTTTGGCGGTTATGAATAAAGTTGCTATAAACATCCATGTGCAGGTTTTTGTGTGGACATAAGTTTTCAGCTTTTTTGGGTAAATACTAAGGATTGCTGGATTGTATGGTAAGAGTATGTGTAGTTTTGTAGGAAACCACCAAAGTGGTTTTAACATTTTACATTTCCACCAGAAATGAGAGTTCCTGTTGCTTCACATTCTCACCAGCATATTTGGTGGTGTCAGTGTTCTGGATTTTGGCCACTCTAGTCGGTGTGTAGTAATATTTCATTGTTTTAATATGCATTTCCCTGATGACGTATGAGGGTGGAACATCTTTTTATATGCTTATTTGCCATCTGTATATCTTCTTTGATGAGGTGTCTGTTAAGGTCTTTGGCTTGTTTTTTTATTGGGTTGTTTTCCTGTTGTTGAGTTTCAAGACTTCTTTGTATATTTTGGATTATAATCCTTTATCAGATGTGTGTTTGTCAGATGTAAAAATATTTTCTCCCTCAAGTGCCTATTTAATACATTTAAAATGCCTGAGTAGCTTTGTCATGATCAATTGGTCCCTCACAAACTATTAGGAATCCATTCTTCTGATACAGTGTCAGCTCTTAATTTCTTGGAAAGCAGATTATCTTTATTAACCTTGGTATGGAGTATCCCTGATAACTTTGAATATCTTTTTAGTGTCATTACTCTCCTTGCTTTATTTTTATATTACATTTACAAATTTCTCCCTGTTCTTCTTCAGTATGCATTCTGTAACCGAGAGAAAGTCAGAGTGGAGGATTGTGGTTTCCTTTCATTATTCAAACTAAATTACCAGAAATGCCCTTTTAAGATGAATATTCAGTCACTTCAAAACAAGTCAGTCTAGAGGAAGAGAGCAGCCTTACTTAGCTCATGTTTTCCATCCTTACAAGAAGTATTGATGTTTCATGCTAGCAAGCTGTGCTAGGAGCCGTCACCTTCTAGCCAAAAACAATCCTTTTTCTTCAATACTTTATTGAAAGATTAAAAATATCAACCCCAAGGGTGGGGAAACAGGCACTCTTAATTTAAGCACTGTTGGTTGAAATATATATTTTGGGATGTCAGTTAAGTCTATGTGTGTGTACACAACAATCTGATGCACTCACTTAGAAATATGATTTTTCTGGTTCAAGGGTTATGTTGTACACACACAGACACACATGTATACCATTGAGACGGAAATCACACTTCTAGGTGTAGTTCATCAGATTGCTGTTTATGTTAGTAAAAAAAAAATGGGATGGGAGCCCTTCATATGTACTAATAGGGAAGGAATAATTAAATTATGGTACAGTAGTGTAGGACCTATAAAATGTAATACTCCTTAGCCCTTAAAATGTGTATCATTTATTGAAATAGAAATTTCCATGATACCAAGTGAACATTGAAGCTACTGAATATGATTGGTATAATAGCCTTTTACAAGAATTTATATCTATGTTTATATAGATTCATATGGGAAAATAGTCTGGAAGGCTATATACCAAAATAGTTAGATTGTTCTCATGGAGATGCGACTAAAAACATTTTTCATTTTCCTCTTTACCCATTTAAATATTGCTGGGGATTTTTATCATTATGTATTACAGTTGACCCTTAAACAACACAGGTTTGAACTGTGCGGGTCCACTTACATGCAGATTTTTTTCAATAAGTACAGTATAGTACTATAAATGTATTTTTTATGATTTTCTTAACATTTTCTTTTCTCTAGCTTACTCTATTGTAAGAATACAGTATGTAATACATATAACATACAAAATACATGTTAAACAACTGTTTATGTTATCGGTAAGGCTTCCAGTAATAGTAGACTACTACCAGCTGTTTTGGAGGAGTCAGAAGTTATATGCGAAAAAAAAAATTATATGAGGTCAGCGGCCCACTTCCCGCATTGTTTGGGGTCAACTGTACTTACTTAATCTGACCAGGGAGAGGGGAAAGAAAACCTATTTTCATTTTGGAGAAAAGAAAAGATTTCTATATTCAAAAGGGTAAAAGAACTAGAACCTCTGGGAAGGGCCAAGATGTTACAAATGACAGCTCATGAGATCGGGATAAAGTTTTTAACATTGACTTTTTAACACTAATGTTTCACAGAACTGACAGAAAGGACAGAACGGGTTGTTTGAGATAGGAGTTCCGCATCACTAATGAGGTTCAAATATAACCATTTGGTAAGGTTGTCATGGAAGTGATTGGAGCATCGAGTGGTTTGACATTTTGCCTTGAGACTCTCTCGGTAGATGAGATTTTTAACACGGGTAGAAAGTTGAATAAGGGGACCTATAAAAATCTCTCTGATGTTCATTCCTGAATTCCGAGAGAATTGTAGTTTAACCTGCTTGTGAAAACGTGACTTAAGAAGAAAGCAGCATGATAAAATTTACGCGAAACATGGCCTTTTTAAAATATGCTACAATGTAACACCTTCCAAAGGGAGTTAAAGGGGCTGACAGTAGGGGTTTCTGTCTACAACTTATCACTGGTGAATAAATGAAGGGAAGGAGGAATTGATTCTGGACTTGCCACAGTGGAAAACCAAGAACTATATAAATATGATATTATTTGGGGTCACGAAGTAGTAGATGAGGCCAGTGATTTCTAAGCCCTGCTGAACCTCACAATTAGTCTTCAGAGCTTACACATATAGATACATACTTTAATAGGCTCTTTGTGGGTCCTGACCCCACAGATTCAGATTCAATAGCTCTGGAGTAGGGCCTGGGGATCAGTATGTTTTAATTCTTAAGTAATTTTGCCGGTCGGCCAAGTTTAGACACAACCACAAATAAGATATACATACATACACATACACACGTATCAGGACAGTTACCAAAAAAGGAGAAAACAACATAAAGACCATTGGAAAGCATCAAATGTTTTGAACTCTCTACAAAGCTGCCTCACGGCGAAGCCTATCCACATTCTCCCTCTGGGTGATGCTGAAGCCGTATTTCTGATGTTCCATTCAGTGCATTAAGCAGACCTACTTAAAAGAACGAGTTTTATTTATCAATACATTATGTAATCATGCTCGTGAATACACGATAAGCAATCTGAAAATGCATGTTGATAAAACATGTGTTTGTCTGCAGACTCTAAACTGATTTGAGCTACATAACCATAACCCTGGGCATGCCCTTAAAGGAAATGTCAAGGAAGATATGCTAAAGTTGAAGAGAAACCAGCTGATGTTTAAGACGGGGACAAGGTGGTATCCTGCTCGTGATCAGGTTAACAGTAATATGTCAACTGAATATTTTTTGGAATTTTGCATCTTCAGTTTCACTCCCAAATGATGTTAGTTAGGGGGGAATTGAAGGCAACTGGTAAAACTATTAACAGATCTAGAACATAAAAGGAACTGCCATCACCTACTATCCAAGTGCCTAGGCTTCCTAAATAATAGAGTTGACCCTGTCATAACTGTCACATTTGTCTTCTGAGGTCACTTCTGCCACCCAGATTCCCAAGTTCTCTTTAGCCTCCAGTGAGCTAGTTCCCTGCACCAGAGGGTTTCAGGCCGCAGGAGCTGTGGGAGGTGATACAGATGGACCCCGCAGGCCGTGGGCTATTCCCTGAACCACCGCACGCGCTCCCCCACCGCCCCTCCCCCCCGGCTTCCACATTGTCTGCTCCAGGTCCTGCTGGAATGCTCTTTCCCAGGCACCCACTCGGCAAACTCCCTACTCCTGTCATGTCTTTGCTCACACACCACCTTCCCGAGGCCTACCCTGATCATCTAATTTAAAATTGCACCTGTCCCCCAGTCCCCGCCCAGACCTACATTTTCTTTTCTCCAGGGCACTTAACCCCTGTCAGTAATTACTTACTTGTGTTTATTGTCAGATGTCTGTCTCCTCTGCTAGATTGTCATCACTGTGAGGGCAAAGATCTTTGTTGCGTTCATCGATGTATCTTAAGTGTCTTGAATAGCATCTGACACATAGTAGGCTCTTACCAAGTAATCACGTGTTACGTGGGTGCATAGATATATGACGCCTTGGTTGGTTATCGCTTATTCTTTATGCTGCTGCAGGCTGCTTTCAGTAGAGCCTCCCGTACTCCCGCAGCTGCAGCCGTCCCTCAGCCGAGGTCCCGAGTCCAGCTCCCGGGCAGGAGCCGCTCCACGGGTAGAGTAGGAAGCCTCTACTGCTTGGTGTCTTGTCCCCACGAGATGTGGGGTTTCCCCTACATTTTGGCCTTAGTTGTGCTGTATACTTTCACATCCCTTGTAGACATCAGCCTGTTGGGGTTGTGCTGAGATCAGCGCTCAGCAATCACTCGGTAAATGATACGGATTGATTATGGGAGTGGCCCACTCTGTTCTGATTTTTAGCTTAAGAGTGCCTTAGAAATGGTCTAGTCCAGCTCGTGTTCAAGAACCAAGAGATAGTTAATTTTCCAAATTCACAGAACTAGCTGGAAGCAGTTCTGGGACTGGAGTCCTGGTCTGGTGGTGTTTGCTGGTTTTTAAGGACACCGTTTTGCTACAGCAGGGAGGAAGGTTCCCCCAGGCCCTTCTCTGTTCCGTCTACACAAGGCTTTGCTTCGTTCCCTTTGCCTGCGTTCCGTGACTCCGGGTCAGTCTGTCCTGCCCGTCTGTCCTCAGGAGCTCCTCGCCTCCATCAGCGTCTCTTG
Source organism: Neomonachus schauinslandi (assembly GCF_002201575.2). Classification (NCBI taxonomy): domain Eukaryota; kingdom Metazoa; phylum Chordata; class Mammalia; order Carnivora; family Phocidae; genus Neomonachus; species Neomonachus schauinslandi. The sequence goes on along the minus strand of NC_058405.1, from coordinate 13,395,874 downwards.
CATCTGACACTCGGGAGAGGCAGTGGGCGGGAGGGGAGAGAAGCGCCGCCCTGCTTTGATCGAGTCCTCGGGGGTTTCTAGGTTATCTCGTGAGCTTTACAGCAGCCCCGTGTGGTAAGTGGGAGCAGACACTCTTACTCCTTCCTTTACTGACGAGGAAGTGAAATACAGGTGAATCGAGTAAATGGTTTGCTCAGTCTCGCAGTCTCCGTGCCGGGGCTGGATGCTGAGCCTCCAAATCCTAGTTTAGAATCTTTTCTACTGTGTCATATTTTAATGTTAACAGAAAGAGACAAAAATTTCTCACCGTCTGCTATTCTGAAATGTACATAATACCTTTTGTTTCCTGAAGACCTTAGTCTTTGAAAGTCTTCTGAAGATACCTGTCTGGATTTCTCTAGCATTTTTAGCGTGTTGGTCTTAGAAAAGACCACTGACAATTCGAATAGCGATATAATGGACAGGCTCCCTGATAACTATCTAAATTGTCGTCTTCATTTGACAGTCATTAAATGCTGTTACATACGGACCTATGTTCGCGGTGTTCTGGTTGCCCTTTTGAGACTCTCTTGGTAACATTTATTCAGATTCTTGATTCAAACAGTGTATTATACAACTGTTACTGATTTGATATTTTTACAAGTTTTGAAAACCCACATATATGTGGTTTTTATTTAGGAGTGTAAGAAATATTTCTTTACATATAAAACACGATATATTACTGTATTTAAACTCAAAAATATTCTTTAAAATATGTCATGCTTAACTCCTATTAGAAAGTGACGTCTTGTCGCTGTCCTTGTGGTTAAGTCTTGTAAACAGATTGAAATTAATTTTTAACCTAATTAAATTCAACCAATCCAGTGACTGAATTGTATTAGTGTTTATGTTGCCCTCACTGCCAAACAAAGTGTTTTCAAACGCGCTGTGGCGTATATACTCTCATAAGAAAAATGAAGCGCATTATATGTTTGCGAGTCGCATAAGGAAGGGGCATCGTCCCGACGTGACTGGCACCGGTAGCCCCTGCCAGGCTTCTCTGCACAGCAGGTCAGGAGGGTTGCATGCAGAGCACCCGATACACAGTGTCTGTAATGTGCCGTCATCTTGCGGCCGTTTGTCCTTCCTGAGGCCTCGGGCTACACAGAGTTGTTGGTGGTGAGGGTCCTGGAAGATACGAAAGGCTCTCGGGTCCTGTGTTCAGAGTTCTCGGTAGGATGGGGCCAGAAGGCGTAAGGCTCGGTTGAGGTACAGTGAATTCATGCCAAGTCACCGGTAGAAGTTGGAGTTGTCTGAATCCGTTTCCTGCCGAAACGATACCCAAGTTCTAGACTGACCGGTGATATTGTTACCCCTACACATTTTTAAGTGGCTTTCACGTTTCAGACCGCCACGTGGCACGCTGCCTGGAACGTGCCCTCTGTTGAAACCGCTCTCCATTTGGTCTCGTGCCAGAGAAAAAAGCGAACCTCTGCCGAGAGTATAGTTTGCTTTACAGGTTAGAGTGCGGGGAGAACCCCGTCTTACCAGGATGATGGGATCGTGGAAGTATTCTCGCTAATCGTAGCCATCGGCCCTCACTCAGTTTCCTGAATGATAGAAACTCTGTACGAGCCCCGCCCCGGTGAAGTCTCCACCACGTGACAGTTTTCTGGCAAATGAGCTGTGTCCAGTCACGTTGTTATTGTTTGTGTGCCATTTTGCAGTTTGCTTTGTTTATAAATTAGAGAGGCACTCTGCTCAGGGGACAGTACAAACATACACACGCATTGATTTATACTATGAAATCACAAGAAGCTTTTAAAATGGTGTTTAGAGTAAAAATGATAGCCTTATGAAAATATATGAGCAACATTTCCTACAACAAACATAAAAATAGTAAATAAACATGCAGAGTAACACCATGTATTTTTACATAGGGAGTAAGCATCGTAAAGAAAATCATCTTTAGGTACCAAAATGACGTAGGGCCTTTCTTCTTTCTTCCCTTCGTATCATTTGTTATCTTTACTAGTCGAGTCTTTTCCTAATGTCGTAACTCACAGTCACCTTGTGTTATTCTGTCTGGCTCTATAACAAAAATACCATAGACCGTGTGGCTTAAACAACAGGAATTCATTTCTCACAGTTCTGGAGGCTGGAAGTCTGAGATCAAGCCTCTGGCAGATTCCAGGTCTAATGAGGGCCCACTTCCCTAGTTCATAGACTCATCTTTATGTTGTGTCCTCACACAGCGGTAGGGGCGAGGGAGTACTCACCTATCCCCTTTATATACAAAAGGGCACCAGTCCCATTCATGACCTATTCACCTCCCAGAGGCCCGACCTCTTAAATACAATCCCAGTGGGCCTTAGGTTTCAACGTCTGACAGGGAGGAAGGACACTATGACACACCTGTTCTGTTTAGGAAGGAAAAGAAGAGACAACATCAAATAAAGCTAATGATTGAAAGGTTTAATCCATGCCAGGCTGAAAAGAACCATGATTGTCTTTCAACTGGCCAATCTAGAGCAGTTTTATAAAGGGATAGAGTGTAGTTTTATTTGATAGTTTCCCTCCTAATGATCTCTCCTCTCTTTTTTCATATTCAGGAACTATTCGCACATGACCAGTGTGTGTATTTATGGAAAGAGTAAAAATGCTGACAATTACAAATTGTTTTTTCAGTAGAGCTATTACCTCATCAACTGATATTTTGAGTAAGCATCTCTTAAAATGAAAAAAATTTAAATTAATCCATCTAACAAGATTTATTCTGAGATTCTGAGAATAATTTTCCAAGTATATCTGGAAAGGTAAATTGATTTTCAAAGATGTATAATTTATGAATTAACCTCATTTTCAAAAAACCCATTTACGATCCACTATGAGAGCAGCTTCTGAATGCCCTCAGGTAGGCATCAAGCCAAGTGGAGCAAATAATTTCTCACGCAACTGCAGACAATATTTGTAGTAGAATAGAAGGACAAAAGAGAAAATGCGTTTTAGCCGTTGAACTTTGTGCTAACTGCTACAATTCATGTGTGTCGTGTACTCTCTTGTAGATATGAGAAAGTGCCAGTCATCTTGGTTGGGAACAAAGTGGACCTGGAAAGTGAGAGAGAAGTGTCCTCCAATGAAGGCAGAGCCCTTGCGGAAGAGTGGGGCTGCCCCTTTATGGAGACTTCCGCTAAGAGCAAAACCATGGTGGACGAACTCTTTGCAGAAATCGTGAGGCAGATGAACTATGCCGCACAGCCCGACAAAGACGACCCATGCTGTTCTGCATGTAACATACAATAGCATTCAAGTACGGCTGTCCTGGACGGGACCCACCCGCTACCGTAGGCGACACACACCTCGTCCGCCCGGCTGCGGAGCTTGCAGGATGTGTGGTGTGAATCTACAGTGAAATAGCAGCCCTTATTCAGCATTGAGCAGTGATTGTCAGTTGCTATCTCTGAGTAACATTTGGGTTCAGTAACTCCAGTTTCCGCCACGGTCCTCGGTCTCCTGTGTGCACCTGCAATTTGAAGGCCTAGCCAGTCGGTCTACAGGGTGATCTCCTCCGAAAGCTACGATGGCCTTGTCTCTGGGTTGACAGAAGCACCTACTGTATACATTAAAAATAACCATGAGAGAGAAACCAGAAGAATCCCTATGACCACTTACAGTTAAAATATTTTGTCTTCTTTAAAAAAAAAAAAATAAATAAGTAAAGGAGAAATATTTTCCTAGGAGAGTACTGAATTTCAGGACTTGAGATAGTGCTTCTAACCAATGTATCCCGTCAAGTAAGATAACAACAACTGACCTGCCGACAGCATTACAGGGAGCGAATCTTTCCTCAGCTGACGCGTTCCTGTTTCTCAAAATTGATGCTTAATTGTAGTTGTTATCCCAGTCTGTGATGCGGAACTAACTCGTGCATCGGTCCTTGATAGAGCAGAGTCAGAACAGGTTGTGGTAGGAATACAGTCTGGCTTTAGAATGTGTTAAAATCACCTGCTTTGCCACAGAAGATGGAGGCTCTCACAAGGGTTTGATCCGCATTAAAACCCCAAGCCCACCCTCTGTTAACAAAGCAGGGATGGTCTTAATTACTTTACTGAACAAGAAGGAAGCAACTGTAACGGGAAGATTGCCTAGCCTTACTCACAAGACGCGTTCTGGTAGATTAACTAGTACCATCGTGTAAGGAAAATGAAGCCATGCTGTATCCACATGTTCCCATTCGCAGAAACCTCACAGGACAGCACAGATATCTTGCATCTTTTCGCTCGTTAAAGCAGCAAATTCCTTCCCGCCTTTAAGGGCTATGGTTGTGGTGTGATTCTTGGCTAACCTGCTTTCGAAATCAAGTTTGCTATAGCAGAGCTTTATGGCAGGCATCTAAAAATTGAATAACCATGTGAAATAATTTGGGCTTAAAAGTAGAACATAAATTATAGAGTGGAAGGCAAGGGACAAAAAAAAAAAAAAAGCCCACAAAACCACAAAACCTTTTATCTTTAATTTTCCTGGGGAATTATATAAAGATTTTCTTATAACAATTTTGCCCTGATTACTGAAGTGGCAAAGCTAGAGTGAATATTTTGTTTTGAAAAGGTGCTCAAGCTCTGACATTTTTGGTTTTCATAGCCGTGAAGTATTTATCATTTGCATGACTAATGGCACAGGAAAAAAACCTATTCATAAGTTTTTACAATCAAGCGTAGAAGGGTTTTCAGCCAACTTCAGAGTCATAGATGCTGAAGAGAGTCTCTTGAGCTAATCCTCTGGAGATAAATCTGGCCTTCAGAACTGCACTGTCACCGAGCCTGCGATCTGCGTGCTCGCCTCACACTTTGCTGGCTTCACACACTTGTGCCAGTAACCTCTGGTCTTGCGTGTGTCCCTGAGAGAAGAGTGTGTGTTTGTGTGTGCATGTGTGTTTATTGTTCCTAAGAATTTGGCACAAGTCAGAGATAATTGCCTCTACTGAGAATCCGTACTGCAGAACATCGTGTATCAAAAGCCTTTTTTTCCCTTTTAAATTGTTTGCGTGGGCTTTTTTTACACATTATGGAAATCATTGCTGGCCCCCGAATGCTTAGTAAGCTGGCATTGAGCTTAGAGGATAGCAAAAAGGTGGCTAGTACTTTTCACAGATGAGAAAACAGATATGTGGGTACAGGTCGTGATTGTGAAAAATCTTTGAATTGTGAGTATTTGCATTCTTCAACATAGTTTTTTCTTACAACCCCCAATTGGGAAGCACCTTGTTTACAGGACAGAAAGTTCTAATCCGTTTTCTTGAAACCAGTTTCGGTATGTCACAGTTGATTCAACTGAAAACATTTAAAGAAATCAGAGATTCAAGAAGTATGATTTGTCTCCAGAAATAGAAATATTTGCTAGTGAATCAGCTGAGATTTGAAGCCTCTAACTTCTCAGAATGATTGTTTTGTTTTTGTTTTTAGAATTCCGTATTTAACAGCAATTTATGACAACTAAGATTACATATTAAAAACATCTGTAAAGACTCCAAGTTTTACACTATGGATTGCTATGCAGACCAGAAAAAGAAGTTAAATAATACGAAAGGTATGGCAAAAACGTAAGGTGGAGAAGATTATCATCTAACCATTCGGATTTCCGTCGGGAAGTGTCTGTGTCAGACAAGAAGGCGGGCTTTTACTGTACAGACGTTGCCAAGAACCGATCTGGCTGCCTGATCAGTGTTCCCACATCTCCCTCCGTGATTAGTGACAAAGCATCAAAGATCCCCAGAAACATGGGAACCCTCTTGTGCCCTTCCTGTTGGTGTTTCATCTGGTAGGAATGTAACTGGGTTCGAATGAACGGGTTGGTGGAGATGTTACTAACAAGCTGAAGAACAGGATGGAATGACACGACGTCACAGTGGCTACAAGAGAAAAGTCGGCGACCTTGCGTCGCTGTTGGTTTTATGCCCTGATCAGACTAGCAACTAGTTAAGTGAAAGTTTTTCTAACATGCCTTAAAAAATGTTATGGTTTGATCCAAAGACCCACTTTTTCTTTAGCTGTTTGTGATAAGCTTTTCTTTTTTTTTCATTTTGCCTCATTTTACTTTCAACAAAGGCGGCGTTTTTTTAGAAGGCTTTTTTTTTTTTCTTTTTTGTTGCAGCTTTTTTTGGGGAGGGCAGGGTTGTTTTTTAAGCTGTGATAGTGATGGTAACTGATGCCTTTCGTTTTGTTCAATTTACACCAAACAAGCCAGCATCTGATCAAAAGCATTACATAAAATCTTCCTTAAACTATCGAAAGGTGCTTCGATGATTTTCTCCTTTGGTTTGTAGAATTAGAGCTGAACTTTTGACTAAGCGCTTAGAGTTGCCATCACTTTTCTGTGGTAAAACTACTGATGCTTGCTTTTTCTTTATAAGGAAATGTTGCCTAAGGATGTCTGCTGTTTGTTTTCAGGAGTTTTCCAGTGGGAATGTTGTCTGCGTATGTCTGAATGTGAAAAGTGCGTATTTTGTTTGTTGCCGTTGGTTTTTTTGTTGGTTTGTTTTGTTTTTTAGTTGTTGTTCTTCTCACTAGTCTTGTGTTCACACTGGTAAGCTTTACTTGTCTCCTTTGCCAATCAAATGTTAAAGACTATGGGGGTCTTTCTATTTTATTTTTTTTAAATAACGTGTCATTGTGCATCTATTAAATCTTGATCAGGGTTTCAAGAATGACTGCAGTGGGTTTTGGAAACAGACTTATCATTATTGATTTGGGGTTTCCCAGAGATATAGTTCACAGTTAATTGTTGAGCTCTAATACAACTGACCATTTAAAATTGAACAACAGTTTATTGTTTTGTAACAATGTCAGTTGTTAAACCTTGACATTTCGATTAAAACATGAATTGTAGTTATAACTCAATGCAAATTCAACAGTTGTATTTGGAGTTAAATTATTTTAACAAATAAATTTATTTAATGAAACTTCCTCTGGATTTGTTTGGTTCGGTGTGGTTTTGTACATGTTCGTGAGGGAAATGTGTTCAAAATGTAGGTAAACAACTAAAAATTGCCATAGAACAAGTTTAATACACTTGATACAGAAATATTCAAGCTGAATTAAATCGAGAATGCATCAGATAAAAAGGGAGGTTAATCGACCATGTTCATACCCCTTAAAAATAATAACACAAGAGAGACTTTAAAATCAGTAATTATAAATATAACCATCTCTCTGTAAATAGTATTTTATATGTTTTTATGATAGCTAATTTGAAGTCTCAGTGCTAATGTGAACAGAATTGTTCTAGATCATTAACATTAATTAGCAGTTGCTCTGTGGTCCTGCTCGTATCACTAAAATGTATCAGTGTCCTTCTAGTGATGGGTTGGGGCTGTCTTTTTGTTGAGGTCTGGTGGATTTTAAGGTGCCAGAAGCTGGAGGTTGCTGATCTGCAGGGCTGCAGGGCCTGCCTGTTCTATACGGGGCCCTGTGAATGTTGACAGATGCTGTTAATTATGTGCAGCCTTCAGCTGCTCTGATAAGGAGCCCATTCATTCCGTAAGCCAATTTAAACTATGCCTTTTGGTTATGTCGCCTTCAAACTCTGTTGAAATTCTCTGGCAACATTCCACCGGTTTAGAGGCTTCATTGTTTTAGAATATAAGAATAATTTGAATGAATATAACAGAGGCACTGTAGATAGAATCTCAAATATTTAAAGGAAAATGTGCCTAAACTTTAGTGTAATAAATATCTGCTGGTTAGCTGCATAATCTCATTTGAAGCATTTGTGAAGTATTTAAACCTATTGAATTCTAATTTCAATTGGGAGAATTTCTTTATGGCTGAAAAGCGGTATTTTGAGCAAGTACTTGGGAGAAAGTGGCCTTTTATTGATAGTTAGAGGTCCGTGAATGGAAATATAGGTAGCTGAAGGAATAAAGGGCCACCCAGTTTGGAACCCATCTGATCCCGCAGGACCTGCGGAACAGAGAAAATGGTCACAAACTCCCTAAAAAAGCTGCTAACTTATTTCCTAATTTTCAACATATAGGTTACATGTAAATACTAATAAAACAGGGGCTCCTGGGTGGCTCAGTCAGTTAAGCGTCCAACTCTTGATTTCAGCTCAGGTCATGATCTCAGGGTGGGGAGATCAAGCCCCACGTCAGACTCCGTTCTGAGTGTGCAATCTGCTTACGATTCTCTCTCCCTCTCTCTCTCTGCCCTTCCCTCCACGCCCCTCCCCCCGTGTGTGCCACACGTGCTCTATCTAAACAAAACAAAACAAAACAAAAAAACTAATAAAACATAGGGACACTTCATTTGTTAAATAGATAAACTAGTTTCACATTGTTTAATCTTAACTTTTTTCCTGGTTTTGGTGTTTGTTTGTTTTTCCTTTGTGGTATTAGGTTTTTGAAAGATTTGCTGCTCTTCCAGGTCAGGTGATGTGTTATTTCTTTTGGTATTTTCTTAGAATAGTCGTCTTTGTGTTACCATCTACAGATTCCTCCAAGACTTACTTGTAAAGAAAAAGGTAGAAGACTACATGCTTGAAAGATTAAATACAAAGATCTATTTAGTACACACAAATTAGGAAGAAAGAAAACTGAAGGAATGATTATTTGGTTTGGTTTATGGGAATTTTTTTTTTTTTTTTACAAAATCTTTCCATTTCAAAGACTCCAAAGTATGAAAGGTTTCATTGTTTTATCATATGATTCCAAGTTTACATGGACAGTATTTAGGGTATGGTTTACATTTTTATCTTTAAAAAATCAGATATTAGTAAAAAATACAAAGAAGAAAGGGAAAAGCCACCCAATTTCCAAATCTCCAAAACAACCATGTTGACATTTGGCGTAAGTGTCTTTCTATGCATACATACATGTGCATGCACACACACACACACGTAGAGGGATAAGTGATTCCATGTTACTTTGAGAAACTGGCTCTAAGTACTAAAAATGAATCACCCAAGGTTACGCTAATAAAGTGGCAGAGTTGAGGTGCAGACCCAAGTTCTAACTTTAGATCCTTTTTTCCCCCACTGTTCATTCCTTCTCTTGAATGGTGTCCACACATTTCAGGTTCACTCAGCTATTTTTTTTTTTTAAGATTTGATTTATTTATTTGCGAAAGAACGAACAGGAGAAGGGGCAGAGGGAGAAGCAGACTTCCCACCAAGCAGGGAGCCTGATGTGGGGCTCGATCCCAGGACCCTGGGATCATGACCTGAGCTGAAGGCAGACACTTAACCGACTGAGCCACCCAGGCGCCCAGCTCACTCAGCCATTACTCATCAGGGGTTACTCTTACATCAGGCCTGGTGCAGCAGCAATACGCAGACAGGCATAGACATCTAATCCCCGATATCCAAGACATCATAAATGTCTTACCCCATTCAGGCTGCTATAACAAAATGTCATAAACTGGGTAGCTAGTACAACAAACGTTCATTCCTCCCAGTTCTGACGGCTGGAGAATCCAAGATCGAGAGGGGTAGGTTTGGTGTCTGGCGAGGGCCGGCTTCCAGCTGACTGCTGATTCCTCACTGTGGCCTCCCAGGGCAGAAGGGAGAAGGTGGCTCTCTGAGGTCTCTTTCGTAAGGGCACTAATCCCATTCGTGAGGGCTCCACCCTCATGCCCTCCTCCCCTCCGGTAGGCCTCACCTCCTAATTTCAACGTAAGAATTTTGCAGGGACACAAACATTCAGTCTACTGTACCAGTCTTGTCTTCTGGCCTTTCCCTTTCCATCAAGGCAGATACAGATTAGGTCCCTGGCAAGAAATAATTTATTTCCGTACTTTTACATACCGGAACTCCAGTAACCCAGGCCACGCCAAAGTCCTGGGCACAGCCCACAGAGTCCATAGCTGGCTCCTTTCTTCCCAAGGCCTGTGGGACCAGCCCGAATTATTCCCTCCTGGGAACTTTGAGGGGTCTGTGTGATGGATGAGGGTGGATGACAGTAGGCAGGGCTCCAGGGCTCTGCTGTTACACAGCGTGTCTACTTCCTAAGGAAGCACTCAAGCTAACAATAGGATCTGCAAGGGGCTGGATCCTCAATGGTGGGCACTGGGGGCACTGTGCTAGTTTGGGGACACCAGCAAAGCTGAGAGGGGCAGAGGGAGCTGTATTTCAGATACTACATTGAAAAATGCTGACTCACCAGTGTCCTGGACCTTGGCCCATCTCAGGAAATGATGAGTTAGGGGTGTCATTGAGAGAACACTGTCCAAAATATCCAGGAATCCCTGAATCCTATCTGCAGTCCTCACCACGTCATCCCTGAGGGAGGTATAAGCTCGTGTGAAACCACCCTCACACAGTGACACATGCACACAAATGCACACATGTATGTGTGCACACACACCCACCCTAAAACACCAGGGTGACGGAATGACAATTACTTGCTGGAGCTTTCCTTTTATTTATTTTTTATTTATTTATTTTTAAAGATTTTATTTATTTATTTGAGAGAGAGAGAATGAGAGAGAGCACATGAGAGAGGGGAGGGTCAGAGGGAGAAGCAGACTCCCTGCCGAGCAGGGAGCCCGATGCGGGACTCGATCCCGGGACTCCAGGATCATGACCTGAGCTGAAGGCAGTCGCTTAACCAACTGAGCCACCCAGGCGCCCCTGGAGCTTTCCTTTTAAAGCCTAAGTGCAGAACTCTGGTACACTGTGTGGACCCCAACAGACTCAGGTCTGCTAGAGGAGCCTAGAAGGAGAAGCAGACCAAAGGCCTCTGTCTACATCTATCTTGAAGCCTGAATCCAAATCCTGAATCTTGCCTCTGCAATGCAATGGCGAGAACACCTCTGCTAGCGAGAAGAAAAGAAAGAAACCAAACCAAAAGCGAGTTCGGTCCTGCACCTAGCACGGTGCTCCCCTGGGCCATCCTCCCCAGGGCCTGACTGGGAGAAGGGAAGGCAGCTCACAGGAGGATGACACCCCAGGCGGAGCTGCCTCCAGACTCATTTCACTTCACAGGGGAGAAGAGGGAAGAGCAGGGAGGCCCTGGCCTTTATCCTGGAGGTGCCATCTGGGCAGCCTGCTACACGGCTAAAGGGAGCTTGATCTGACTGCCCTCCAGCAGCCATCCTCCTTTTGAGAGTGGAACAGAGATGGAGGTGAAAACCAACGGGGGCAGCTTTTTCTCCACCAGAGACCAATAACACCTTTCTTGTAAGTAGAGTTTGAATATGTTTTCCCTCAATTTATTTCATTTGCTTCATTATTCACTACCTTTCAGTTCATATACACTCTGTATCAGTTACCTATCACTGTGTAACAAATGACCCCAAAACTTAGCAGCTTACAACAACAAACATTTATTATCTCACAGTTTCTGTGGGGTGGGAGTCTAGGCATGGCTTTGGTCACTCACAAGCCTGCAATCAAGCTGTGGGCTGGGCATTCAGTCATCTGAAGGTGTCACTCAAGGTAGATCAACCACTAAGATCCTTCAGTGGTTGTTGGCAGGGTTCAGTTTCTGTACGGCCATTACCATGAGGCCCTTACTTCCTATTGGCTGTCAGCCGGAGGCTGCCCATATGGGCCTCACCATTGGTCAGCTTACAACATGGCGGCTGGCCTCCTAACCAGCAGGTGAGAGCAAGAGAGGCATATGAGCAAAACAGAATCACACAGAGTCTTGTGTGTTTATCTCGGAAGGTATACCTCACCACTTTTGCCCTATTCGCTTAGTTAAAAGGAAGTCACTGTGTTCAGCCCACACTCAAGAAAAGGACATCACACAAGAGTCTCAGGATGGTTGAGGCCCCTGGGTGGCTCAGTCGTTAAGCATCTGCCTTCGGCTCAGGTCATGATCCCAGGGTCCTGGGATGAAGCCCCGCATCAGGCTCTCTGCTCTGCGGGAAGCCTGCTTCTCAACCTCACCCACTCCCCCTGTTTGTGTTCTCTCTTTTGCTGTGTCTCTCTCTGTCAAATAAATAAATAAAATCTTAAAAAAAAAAAAGTCTCAGGATGGTTAATTTTATGTGTCACAGTGACTGGGCCATGGGGTGCCCAGATATTTGGCAAAACATTCTGGGTATTTCTGTGAGGGCGTCTTTGGATGAGATTAACGTTTAAGTTGGTACACTGAGTAAAGCAAGATTGTCCTCCCTAATGGGGGTGGGCTTCTTCCAATCCACTGAAGACCTGAAGAGTACAAAAAGGCTGACCTTGCTCCATATAAAAGTGAATTCTTCCTGCCTAACAGCCTTTGCACTAGAATATTGACTTTTTCCTGCATTTAAACTCCAACTGAAACATTGGCTCTTCCTAGGCCTCGAGTCTGCCAGCCTTCAGACTGGGATCATACCTTTGGCTCTCTTGGTTCTCAGGCCTTCAGATTCAGACTGGCACTGCATTATTGATTGGCTCTGCTGGGTCTCCAGCTTGCTGACTCAACTGCAGGTCTTGGGACTTACCAGTCTCCATAATCTCATGAACCAATTCCATGTAATCAATCTCTATATAAATAGGTGATACATACATTCATACATCCTATTGGTCTGTTTCTTTGGAGAACTACGACTAACACAGGTGTGAATATCAGGAGGCAAGGATCATTGGGTGCCACCTTAGAAGGCCACCTACCACATAGTATTATGAATTTTATTCCATATTATTGCCCTACTTAGAGAATTAGGTCCCACAATCCTAAGGATTTCAGTGTGTGCTCTTTTTTTCCATTTATCTTGATTTCAGTTCCTCCCTTACCATCATGTATACCTCTATATCTAGAAAAAATGTCCAGTGCACGACAGACATATAGGAAGTCCTTATCAACTATAATGCTAACTAGAAGGGCAGGAGCCAATTATGTTTAAGTATGGAATATTACATAGGGATGAGTTAAATTTAGCTTTCCCCATTCAAGTAAAATAATTTCCCAAATACCTATTTGGGATAATTCCCAAATTGTATTCCCAAATCAATTCCCAAATACATTTCCCAAGTGTACCATACCAGAACAGTTTTCAAAGGAAATTGATTGGCCTTCATTAAGTGATAAACTAGCATTTCGACAGAGTAGTCTTCCATTGGTGGACTTTAGAAGCAATTCTGCTATTTGCAGTGAGGGGATGGGAGGGTTGAGTTTTAACTTGTTACCTTTAACCTCTCTTACTCAAGACTGACCAGACAAATTAATAAAATTAATTTTAAGAATTGTAAATATCTGATTTCTTTTTTTTTTTTCTTTGTAAATTTGGTTCATAATTGTCAGTAACAACGTAGGTTAAGTCTCTGGTGACAGTTGATTTAACTGTCAATTCATTGCATTTACCCAGTTGCAGATTAACTGGCTTGATTTATGGACTATCCTAACAGGCCCATGAAATGAGATTATTTTCCTCCCTACAGAGATTCTCTTTCAGAGAGCCTTGGTAATTAAGAAGCAGCTGATAAGATCTCGTGGTAGATATCTGAGTGGGAGGAACTGTTCTGATTAAATCAGGAGCATGAGACCTGGGGGGGTCCCTCTCTTTCCCCACTAGACCACAAGCCCCAAAGTTTGTTTTTTCTGCTGCAGAGGAGCTAGGCAATGCACTAATCAGGACTACTTCATTACCAACCCCACTCCCACCCCCACTATTTCCAGGAGATGACAATATCACAGGTCACCGTGGGACCTTAACCAAACCAGATAGTCTACAAAACAGTTTCTGCAATTGGCTAATAAAGAATTTACTATAGTTTGAGGTGTGCTTGTTTTTTAACTGACCCATAACCTACCTACAGTAAAATGCCCCAAACTTGTGCATATACCTCCATGGACTTTTACATATGTAACCACCAACCACATCAAGACTTAGAACATTTCTGTCACTCCAGAGGGCTTCTTTGTGCCCCTCTCAGTCAATACCTACAGCCCAGAGGTAAATGCTGTTCTGACTTCTTTCACCTTTGGCTATTTTTGCCTTCTTCAACTTTGTATAAATTAAATTATACAGTATGTATTCTTCTGTGTCTAGATTCTTTTGCTCAGCATTGTGTCTGTGAGAGTCAATCTTGCTGCTCATGTAGCGGTAGTCTGTCCTTTCTTACCATTGTATAGTGTTCTTGTTTATGAACACATTTTATTGATACAATCTGCAGTTAATGGACATTTGCTTTTTTCCTAGTTTGGGTCTGTTATGAATAAAGCTGCTATGAACATTCTTATATGTAATTTTGGTGGACAGGCACAGTGCTTATGTCTCCCAGGTAAATATCTAGGAGTGGAACTCCTGGATCCCAGGTAGGCTCGTTATTTGGCTTGGGTAGACAGTTTTCTCAAGTGGTTGTACCAATTTACACATTAACAAGCAATGGGTGACAACTTCAGTTGCACATGTCACAGGATGGGCTCCCTGGGATGCACGTTCTGCGACAGAGCTTAGGGTGCAGGGTCTTTTTTACAAAGTGCCACTGGGATCTCTCACTTCTGTGGGAGAAAGTAAGATTGGACAAAGAGGCTGAGCTGCCATGCAGGGCTAACAACAACCTGGGAGAAGGGCAGGGAATTAGAATGGCCCCTCAGAATTGTCCCAGGTTGGGTCAAGTTGGCTAATCATTTATGCCCTCCATCCACCAGACATAGTGACCTTGGGTGAGATGCAGCCTAGACAGTCTCTGAAGGACCGGAGATGGAGGCCTTCAGCCATGTCAGCAGCTGGGGCAACAATCGCCTTATTGAAAGGAGAACCAGGCGATGCCTCACAGCATCTACCAACTCCGCACACCCACACACATACCTATTGCTGTCAGTGTTTTTCATTTGAGTCATTCCGGTGGGTGTGTAGTGGTATGTCATTGTGGCTTTTACTTTGCTTTTCTCGAAGGCTGATAATATTCATATACTTATTGGCCATCGGTTATCCTTTTCTGTGAAGTACCTGTTCAGGTCTTTTGCCCATCATTTAAATGTGCTGTTTGTCTTTTCCTTGTATATTTGTAGTTCTTCATATTTCCTGGATATGTATTTGCAGATATACCATCCTCGTCTGAAGCTTTCCTTTTCACACTCTTGTTGGAGTCTCTTGACGGAAGTCCTTAATTTGAATGAAGTCAGTATACCAATCTTTTCTTTTATAGTTATTTTTATTCTTTTGAAGACATCTTTCTTTACTTTGGGGTTGTTCTTGACCTCAGTTTCCTCAATGGCATGCTAAGTTGACCTTATGCATAGAGTCATTGTAGAATAATTACTTTTTTTTTTTTAAATAGGCTCCACACCCAGCATGGAACCCAACATGGGGCTTGAACTCATGACCCTGAGATCAAGACCTGAGCTGAGATCAAGAGTCGGACACCATCCAGGTGTCCCTAGAATAATTACTTTAATCATACAGAATTTGTTGAATAAAGATGGAGCTGCCATCATTAATTAGTCTTTGTTTCATATTACTGATGAAATATTGAAACATTTAATTGGCAGGTTTGGCTCTTGGCCAGTGTATCCCCAAATGTATTTTACCAAGTTTGTGTTACTAAGTCTGTATTAAATAGGAAAAAGAATTTAATGATCAAATTAGTTTGAGAAACACCTGGTTAAACAAAGTTAAGCAGGTTTTCTACTAAAGAACTCCTTGGAGTCTTCAATATCCTAATATACATTATATGACTTCAAGAGAGATGTTAGATTCATTCTGTCTCTAAATTATTTGACCATAGAATGCTTTTTTTCCTCAGAACGTTCCACAGGACTAGTGTTTCTCAGGTCACTAGATTGGTAGGTATATCTAAGACAAGTGGTATGATATCCAACAAAACAGAGGTCAAAAAAACTGAATCCAAGAATCCATAGTGATATACTAAAATGTCACTAAAAATGAGGGGGAGTAGCCATTTTTTTAATAGGAGGATCTAGTTAGTAAATATAGAAAGACATAGAATCAAGAAGTCATCATTTTACAATTTTTCACATAAAAGTGGAATCAGGCAAGGATCAACAATGTTAAGACCATTGGGTAAAAATGTTATAGGGAAATGGGACTTTCACATGGTCTCAATGTATTATTCCACAAAGCACTTCTTAATTGTTAAGAGAAAGAGTTAGCTTTTCAATGGAAAGATCTAGCTGACACAAACTGAACCAAGAGATCAAACTTCGCACCCCCTACAGTGGGATGAAACCCATCATGGGCCCTTGCTGTGAGGCAACGGGAAGTACCCCATGTCACCTGTATGGTGTTCTTGCCACAAACATCCTGAACCTAATCATGGGAAAGCAATCAGACAAATATGCATTGTGAGACATTCCACAAGAATAGGTCTGGATATTTCAAAAACATTTGTCCCAAAAGACAAAAATAGTAGAGTGAGGATGAGGTGCTGTTCTACATTTAAGGAGACTAGAGAGATATTTTTAAGAAGAAAATAATGGAAACAATGCCTCAACATCTTCCCTGCCTCCTTGTTCTTCACAGGTACAATGTGGTCCCATTAGCAAAAATTGATTGCATATAGGAAGTCTCAAAAAAAAAAAAAAAAAAAGGAATATGGGGCTCCACCCCCAAGGGAATGCATCAAAATCTATGTGTGGGTATGTGTAGAAAAAGCTGGTCTTTCCCCTGATCTGGAAATTCAGAAATCTTCCATTGCAGATTGTACTCTACCCCTTTCCTGCTGAGAATCACTGAATTAGGTCGGAGCTTTTCCTTTAACGTAAGTGATGCTCATAACACTCACTGCTCAAATTGTTCAACTTTCACCACCCTTATGGCTGACCAATACAAACTAAATATGGCCCGGGGTACTGCTGCCCCGTGGTAAAAGAGAGAGCAAATACAGAATTATGGAGTTTACCCTGTGAACCCCAATGAAAGATTTAAGATAGACATCAAATGTCCTCTTAAACCAACTCAAAATTTCATTATCCTTCCTCCCTCCCTCCCCTCCCTCCTTCCCTTCTTCCCTCCCCCACTTCCTTTTGTCTCATTTGCCACTGATGTGGGAAACAACGGCAGAAGAAAAATTATTAAATGTTCTTACTACCTACAGCCCATTGACAAGTCCTTGAAACAGGCAGAGTGACCTTCCTGTAGGGACTCAACTGCCTGAATGTTAATACTTTGCTAAGGGCAAAAGGCAATCCTAGCCTGAGCCCACACCCCCCTACCTCCCCAAGATCAACCCCCCCCCCCCCCCCACCCCCCGCCCAGGATCCTGTAAGTCTACTTTAACATATAAAAATTCCTTTGGAAACTTCCTTTATCTCTAAACCCCCCAAGATACATGTTGGCAACATCCCCAAGCATATGACCCCCCGATATACATCTGAGTTTCTACTAAACAGTAATAAATGAACTTTCCTAACAACAGCTAGCCCCCCTCAGGATCCTGGAAACCTTGTTTCCAAAATACCTGGAAAGCTTACACTATCCCCAACCCCCTCCCGACTTGAAAGTATATAATGGGCCACTCCTCATGACCCCATTGCAGCTCTTCCTGCCCATGGGTCCTGTCCCCATGCTTTAATAAAGTCACCTTTTTGCACCAAAGACATCTCAGGAATTCTTTCTTGGCTGACGGCTTCGAACCCTAATGTCTCTCCTACATCACCACCAGTATCTTGCATGGACCCACGCAGCTGGATTTGCTCCACATCCTAAATCCAGACAATTGCTATTTAAGTCATTAACAGTATTTCCTTTTGAGAATGATTTTGGGCCGGTGGTTGCTCTGGTGGTTTTTTCTAGTAATAAATTAGTTCACTTTAGCATCTCCAGGAGTTTTCATTCACCACTCAGGGACATGTGATTTACAACTAAAACAAAACAAACTAAAAATTTTCTACACTCCTTTCATTCACTCACACAGCTAGTATTTCATTGTATAATTGTGTTAAATGACAAACCTTTTGTTGTTGTTGTTGTTGTCGCAAATATCATGGGCAACAAAACCAATTTCTTGTCATTAACTTTAAACCAGGACCAGTAATTAATGTTTATCCTGGTGTCTGTCAGGACTTCTCTGTCTGTGTCTCCTGAAGCTGCCATGTCATGGTCTGGGGGCAGGTAGGAAAGAAGTCCACATCCCATAGGCAGGATTGGCTCGGATGCTAGAACCTGGCTGGGGAACCAGGGCAGATGCTTCTTGGGATTCAAGGGTGGGGCTTTGGATGATAAGGCCTGGTAGGAGTGCTCGATGCTAAATGACATACTAAGAAGTGGGAAACCCTAACAGAGTGGCCAGCCTTCTCATCACTCCTGGAAGGCACTCCTGGAAGGCACTCTGAAGAGTAGAGAAAGAATACATCTTTTCTTCTTGTTTTATTGTATCTGCAGAATTCCTAATGCTCCTCCAAGATGACTGTGTCCTCTTTTCTTTCTTCCTACAATGACTTATCAGCCTTGGTCCTGAACAAATACCGTCTGACATTTTAGCACATCAGTGGCTTAGAAAAATATAATTAAAGGTAAAATGTACTAGAATCGAACAATATAGATACCCTCGTTACTCACTTTTAATTACATTTGGATGGATCCTCCGTTGCCATGGAAACTCTCTCCTTGGGAAATTTTGGAGGCAGGGATCTGCTCCACGTTTCACAGTTCTGGATCTTAAAGAAATTTCTTGTTCTATTTAGAAGTTTAGAAGCTATGCTGCCACCTTCCACTGTGGTATCATGCAAAGTTAGCTGTTGTAGTTGCTCAAAACAGTGAATATAAAAGGCATTGTTTGTTTTTCACTGTTACAAGTTGTTACGAATTCTTTCTATATGGAACTGTTTTCTTTATTGTGTATAGGTTAGTAGATTCATTAAACTTCTATGTCCAATATGGCAGCCATTAGCCACACCTGCATGTAGCTATTTAAATTTATGTTAATTAAAATTAAATAAAGTTAAAGTACAATTCTTTAAAGTACAAGTAGAACTACTTGAATTTCAAGTCACGTTGGCCACATTTTAAGTACTCAATAGTCATGGGTAGTCAATGGCTATGTATTAGGCGGGATAGATAGAGACCATTTCCATCATAGCAGAAAGTTCTATTCAACGACCCTACATTACAATAACAATCGTTTGTACCAGACCTGTTCAGTTTTCTTTGCTCAGAAACAGTAAGAGTCTAAGAACACATATGCAAGGCTCATTTCATGGGCTTGCAATCTGTGTAGTCATAAAGGGACCTGCACTTAAGAAGGACTCCATGCTTGGTTTAATGCTCTGTTGCCACGATCTTGCAACTCTTAATACTTTTGAACAAGGGACTCAGCACTTACCCACCAGGCTTCTCAACTATGTAGCCAGTCCTGCATATATGAGATGGAGCTTGGATGTTGAATTGTTTCCCTTCCCTGGAGATTGGTTCATTTTCAGCCTCCTCCCCTATAGTCCTTAGAGAGTGAGGGGGATCAGCTGACCCATCAGGTAAAATTCAGGTGCCTGCAAACGTTTAAGGCATCTCATCAGAGACCCTAATAGGGGATTCAGCTTTTTTTTTTTTTAAGATTTTATTTTTAAGTTATCTCTATACGCAACATGGGACTTGAACTCGCAATCCCAAGATCAAGAGTTGCACGCAGTACTGACTGAGCCAACCAGGTGCCCCTGGGATTCAGCGTTAAATATATCCCTTCACAGGAATGCCAGAAGCCTAAAGCTGTGTCCCAGCACCTCCAACATTAAGAGAAAGCTGGGTTCTCTTTTGAATAGGTGTTTTCTAATATGGATTCTGAGTTGCCCACAGTGGAATTTCCTTCCCTTCAACAGCCTTGCTAATGCTCCTGTTAAAGCTTGAGCCTGGTTACTTTCACTCCTCAGCCACTCATTCCTTTATTCTCACAATCATTCATTCAACAACTATGAAGCATCTATTATATATGAGACACTGTTACAGATCTGAATAAAAAATTATAGGACACAGACCTACTGTTGCCATCTGGTAAATTATGTGCTGCAATTAACCCAACACTAACAGCAGATACCGGACGACAGTAAAATCATATGCAGCCTGAGTATCATCAAAGATTTATTAGCTGCTTTCCATGTTTCCATGGTCACATTAAAACAAAAACAGTAAAAACAGAATGAATGTAGCAACATTCTGACTGATTCATGTACTGTGTTATGAAGTTTTCCTCCAGACGAAATCTTGGTTGGATTTTTTTTTCTCAAAAATACGTACCTACCAGAAAAAGAAAGAATAGCACAGGTAATAATAGTGTTAGTAATCATACAGTAAATACCCCAAGTCATTTTCACTTGCTTCTGGAATTCACTGCATGACATGCTTTTCTGAAAACTTTGATTCCTAATTATGCTTGAGTTAAACTAACATTGCACTGCTGTTGCATTTGGGAGCTTATATGATCCAGGTATGTACCAGAAGGCAGAGGGAAGACAGTATGTAATTAAACTGGCCAAAAAAAATTTGCAAAGCCAGAGACATTCATGCTGAGAATTTAACTGTCATTTTAAAAAGTATTATACTCTCCTTTGATATCTTGGGGGGCTTGCAAGAATTCATACCACATAAATTGACTAGGAAATAAGAGCAAAGGGAATATAAAATAAAAAAAAAATTAGAAAACAACAAGGGTACACTTACTATTCATAATGCGTGCCAGATGGTCCTATGTTTCTAAAAGCTGAGCTCTTCTTCATACTTGATTCTGAGTTCCCTGGAAGCCAAAGTCAAGAGGAAAACAAAACTATAGGATTTGAAATGTCCTTGAGTTGAAAAATAACCAGCTCTGGAGATTTGTTCCAGATATTTCTGTGGATCCCCATACAGGGCACACTGTATGATGTAGCAAATGATACCATCAACTACATAGTGGGGACTATTCTGTTGTTAGTCTTGTGATCCCCGCCACTCATTTATTCTTTTCGATAATTTTCTGGGTTTTCAGTAAAGGGGCAGATTTTGAAATAATCCTATTTAGAGTATTACAGAAAGATGAGGGTTTGTGTTACTTTCAGGCATAGCAATATTACCAATTGATGGCAAATGAACTGTTTAAAATGAGATGCATGAAGAAAGGACCCTCGTGATGTGCCTCAGAATGTAGAGGTCAGGCTATTTAATAGAAAGACCCTTCTCAGATCTCTCATTATAAGGAAAATGTGTGTGCTAAAAGTGCAGGAATAGAAGAAACAGGAGAGAAAGCAAGACAGATGAGGGAGCAGAGAATTGTCCTGAGGAATTAACCCTGCTGGATTCAGAATCCTACACCATGACACGGAGGATGTCCCTTAGAAGATGCTAGACATTCAATGGAGGCAGAGCTGGAGTCCACGGGCTCTCTGGGCATGGCATCGGGGTAGTGTTTGGGGTTATTAAGTCTATACAGACTATGTGTGTGTTTGCTTTCTTTATTATTTCAATATAATTGACATATAACATTATATGTTTCATACATTCTGGTAAGAGACATAATTTTTAGAGCAGTTTTAGGTTCACAGAAAAAATGAGCAGAAGTATAGAGAGTTCCCATATACTCCTTGCCCCCAACACATGCACGGCCTCCCCCAGTATCAACATCCCCCACCAGAGTGGTGCATTTGTTACAATCAATGAACCTATGTTAACATGTCATTATCACCTAGAACCCATAGTTTACAATAGGGTTCACCCTTGATATTGTACATCCTGTGGTTTTGATAAATGTATAATGACATGTATTCACCACTATAGGCCCATATTTTTTTAATTGAGGTATAATTGGCATATAACAGTCTATTAGTCTCAGGTGTATAACAATGATTCGCTATTTGCATCTATTGCAAAGGGATCATCACAATAACTCTAGTTCACATTTGTCACCGTACAGAGCTACAAATTTTTTTTTCTTGTGGTGAGAACTTTCAAAATCGACTCTCTTAGTAACATTCAAATATGTAATATAGTGTCATTAACCACAATCAAATGCCATACATTACATCCCTGACTTATTTATTTTATAACTGAGAGTTTGTATCTTTCAGCCGCCTTCACCCATTTCATCCACCCCCACCCCTGGTCTCTATCTGGCAACTGACAATCTGTTCTCTGTATTTATCAGCTTTTTTTTTTAAGACTCCACATATAAGTGATAGCATATGGTATTTGTCTTTCTCTGACTGATCTCACTTAGTATAATGTGCCCTCAAAGTCCATCCATGTTGTCACAAATGGCAAGATTTCATTCTTTTTATGGCTGAATAATATCCCATTATATATATTCCATATATATAAATATTCCATAAATAAGTATATATATATTACACACACACACATATATACACACGCATATACCTACATCACATTTTCTTTATCCATTCATCCATTGATAGACAAGCCTATATATTTTTATCTTCAGAAAATCACAGTTCCTGGGACACCTGGGTGGCTCAGTCTGTTAAACGTCTGCCTTTGACTCAGGTCATGATCTCAGGATCCTGGGATGGAGCCCCACATCAGGCTCCCTGTTCAGCGGGGAGTCTGCTTCTCCTTCTCCCTACTTGTGCTCTCTCTCTCTCTGGCAAATAAAATCTTTTTTAAAAATTTAAAAAAGTATATATATATATATATATATATAAAAGAAAATCACAGTTCCTTATAGTCATGTGGCTAGACTTGACCATGATGTCATCAAGAGCTCCAGATACAAGAACAGCCAGAACCAAGTCCTCTTGCTGTGCAGCAGAAATCTGTGGGTTCTAAGGCACTGGAGTGAGATAGATGGTGGGCTTTCAGTTCAAGAGATTTTTCCTGATTAACTCCAAGTTTGACTTTCTCTAGTCCGGGTCTGGAAAACTACACCTTCTAGTGGGAGGTGAAAATAGCATGTATAATGAAAAATAATGGAGTGTGGGATAAATTTAATTAGGAAAAGCCAATTATAATTTTACCTCAGAAGACTGAGATGCTTAAGGAAGTGAATTGAATCTTAAAGTTAATTAGGCAATAATATATTGTACCATTTGTTAAAAATCTTTCTAAAATTTATGTGTTCAATTTCAGAGTTACAATAGCAATAAGTTTTTAGGTCCATATACCTGTTTCCAATTCCTCATTAAATTGGCCATGAAAATACTGAAAACTAAAAACTGACAAAGTGTGCCAAAGTCAAATAAATAAAATTAAAAATTAAAAAAAAATAAATAAAAGTGCCAAAGTCAAGGTGGGATTTCTACTAACTGCATTATCCCCATATTTTACCACAATTTAACACACACACACGCACACACACACATCCCCACATTAACCTGAAGGCAAGATACTAGAAATAATTCCATGACAGTAAAGGAAAAAAAAAAAAGATGTTTCTTATAACTACTGTCTCATCAATATTTAACACTGTTCTAGAAGTTTTATTCAATGACATAGAAAAAGATAGATAAAAAACAGAAATTAGGAGCGGCGCCTGGGCGGCTGTATTGGTTAAGCCTTTGACTCTTGATTTCAGCTCAGGTCATGATCTCAGGGTCGTGAGATCGAGCCCTGCGACCAGCTCTGTACTCAGCTTGGAGGCTGCTTGAAATTCTCTCTCCCTCACCCTCTGCCCCTCCCCCCTCAAAATAAATAAATTTTTAAAATCCTAAAAAAAAATAATAGAAACTAGAAGAAAAAAATGTCACAGGTACACAATTGTCTATTTGGAAAACCTTAGCAAATGAGTTAGAAAACTATTATAATAATTATAATAAAAAGGAACACAAATATACACAATTCAATGTTAACTATAGTCAATCAAAATATAATAAAGAAAAGAGCCCATTCATTAAAAAAAAAGCAGGCGGGGCACCTGGGTGGCTCAGTCGTTAAGAGTCTGCCTTCCGGGTGCCTGGGTGGCTCAGTCGTTGAGCGTCTGCCTTTGGCTCAGGTCAGGATCCCAGGGTCCTGGGATCAAGTCCCACATCGGGCTCCCTGCTCTGCGGGAAGCCTGCTTCTCCCTCTCCCACTCCCCTTGCTTGTGTTCCCTCTCTCTCTATGGCTCTCTCTGTCAATAAATAAATAAAATCTTAAAAAAAAAAAAAAGAAAAGCAAGCAAACCAAAGCACCTAAACAGGGGAGGTGATGAAGCTATGCTGAAGGAAACCACAAAGCTGAATGAAGTACCTGAGAAAAGTCTTGCTGTGACGTTGCTGAAAAATTCAGTACTGTGAATACATTACATTTCTTAAATGTAGTGTATACCCTTAATGCAACATCAGTCAAAACGCCAATTTTGAGGGAATTGATAAAATGATTATATAGCTCATCTGGAAAACAAATGGAAAGGAAGAGATCGGAACCTTTTAACAATGTAGAGAAATGTTGAGGGACAGCAAATCTTGGGTGCCTGATCTTGAAGTATCTGCTGAAAAATAAATAAAATGTTATTTGTTTTGGACTCAGACCTGGTTGAAACTGTACCGACTACTAGTTGGGTTATCTTGGGTGGGTGGCTAAACTTCTCTGAGATAATTTTTTTCATCTTGAAAATTATTATATACATATATATGTAAACAAAGGGTGGTTAGAATTAAGGGATCATTTTATTTCTTAGCACAATAGCTACCACATGTTCTCTGTTATTACCTTAGACAACAGAACCTTTAGGGAAACATATTCCATGAACCAAAAGAGAATCACTTTTCAAACCTGATAAAGCAAATCATTTACAATGAAGCCATACTGTGACTCTTCACAGGCTACGATAATACCCATTGCCGGTAATGGTGTGGAGAGGTAGATCCTGGAGTGAAAAATGGTGCAACATTACTGGAGAGTAATTTAAAAATACCTCTCAGGAACCTCAAAAATGTTTCTGTCTTTGACTCAATAATTCTACTCTTAAGAATCTAACCTAGAAAAAAAAAAAAAGATAGGAATGAATAGCTTGTTATGTTATATATATAACAACTCAAATATTCAAAAAAGAAACTATTAAGTAAAATATACCCACATGAGGATTTTTAGGCTATCTATATTCATGCAAGTAAAGAATTACAAATGACTTGATAAAATAATCACAGCAGAATAAAGAATATATAGGGCGCCTGGGTGGCTCAGTCGGTTAGGCGACTGCCTTCGGCTCAGGTCGTGATCCTGGGGTCCCTGGATCGAGTCCCGCGTCGGGCTCCCTGCTCGGCGGGGAGCCTGCTTCTCCCTCTGACTCTCTCCTCTCTCATGCTGTTTCTCTCTCGCTCGCTCTCCAATAAATAAATAAATAAAATCTTAAAAAGAATAAAGAATATATATACTGTATAATCTCAATTTTGTAAGTTAAAATCATGTAGATACCTGCATCTATTTATGACAGGAAGAAATATAAAGGTATCTCTGGTTTGTCGAATTTCTGTTTTTCTATGTTCTCTAAATATTCTACAATAAATAATTATTTGTTTACAATAGAAAATATGTTATTTAAAGTAACATATCTGAGAACAATTAGGCCTCTATAAATCAAGAAATTAAAGAAAAGCATGAAATCTAAACAGTCTTTAAATGAAATAGAGAAGACTACTTCCCTGTATTAGTATTATTTAGTTTAATTAATGTTTTGGCATTGATTTGAATTATTTAAAAGGCTTGGGGTTATCTCCGAAAATATTAATCATTCTATAATATTTATAAATATTAGAGAATAGAATGTTAGACCTAATATGTTTCAGGGGAATGACAGAATATTCCCTGGAATTGTATATATACATGGTTATGTTTTAATTGCTATTAATAAAGTTACCACTCCTGTAATTTTTCTGTCTCTCTTAAAAAAGAAATTCAATTAAAAAAATAATTGCGAGTCACAGTTATCTGGATTCTTGTTAATGAAAATTCTATCAAATGAAAATTAGAGAGTACCTGTATATAATAATTTCCTATACTACTGAGGCACTGAGCATGACCCTCAGTACATATCAGATCTTGGTGAAAATTCCAATTTACTCGCTTGCTAACTGTAGATCTTGACTTTGTCCACATTATTTCACCTCTACCAACCTCGGTTATCTCAGCTAAACAATGGAGACAATTGTTAAGTGTTGTTTTGAGTAATTCCGGGCATACCTGCGGCTAACACTAGAAAACCCAGGCTTTGCCCCCAGAGAACTTAATTTTGGGGACAAAATTTTAATGGAAAGATAGCACTGTGCAATTTAAAGAAGCGTCGTATTTAGAAGATAAAATATACTCTCACAGCAGCACAGAAAAAATTAGGTTTATGACAGAGTTCGTGAAAAAACAAATGGCTAAAATTGGAATTAGCAGACCAGAGGGTTTGTTCAAAGCTTGACTTGTTAGTTTGGCTTCTTTGGGGTTTTCCTGCCCACCCCCACCTGCCCCTCCGCATTCCTCCTTTCTCCCCAGCAGAGTGAGGAATTGAGTTTTCTGGTAAACTCATTATTCTGATTCACCAATATTACCATATTCCAAAGACTGTGGACACATTCCCAAATAACTCAAATCTTTTAATAAAATGTTCCTTATCTGAAAGTGCTCCAAACATAATCTTAGATTGTGAATCACAGATTGTATCTGAATCTCTGTAGATTCGAACAGTAGCTCAAGATCTTACAGGGTCTCAGGCTGTCCATTTGAACATTGCTGGCATTAAACAGTAAATGAAACCCTGGTCATTTTCATTTTATGGCTCTCTGTGTCCTTTTGGAGTAAGAGTTTGTGACAACAAATGTTATAATGACAGCTATTGAAAAAAGAGGGGCGCCTGGGTGTCTTGGTCAGTTGGGCGGCTGCCTTCAGCTCAGGTCATGATCCCGGGGTCCTGGGATCGAGACCCACATTGGGCTCCCTGCTCAGCGAGGAGCCTGCTTCTCCCTCTCCCTCTGCCTGCCGCTCCCCCTGCTTGTGCTCTCTTTCTCTCTCTGTCAAATAAATAAATATAAATCTTTAAAAAACAAAAAAACAAATTACAATACTTGGGGAATCTTCTGTACTGGTCAAAAACAAATTGGGGCAGATTTTGCTGGGCACGGTGACTATGTGAATATACATAGAGGACTTAGATATTTTAAATGACCCTGTTTTGGACAGTTGCCTCAAAAAATGAATAAAAATCAAATACTGTGGTATTTTTATTTGGGGTATTTGTGTTGTAAATGTACACACTGACCTTTAGAAAGTCAGAAATCTCCAGGACTTGGGCAAATAAATAGGACATAGCAGAACAAATCTTAAATCCACGCCCCTTGTCTTTACAGTGTTAGAGAAGATAGAAAGTAGTTAGGGAACTCAAGAGGAAGAAAAAAAGGAGACAATACAAATAAAATATTCAGAAGTCTGTAAAGAAACTAATTTTAAGAAGGAGAATCAATATGAAAAGCTCAGTGTTGTTTGGCACTGATCTTTCTGACTTTTTTTAGCCCCCGGCAGAGGGACAATGTTGATAGAAGAGGAGCTAAAGCATTCACTGCTGGCATCTAGATGTATATTTTGGTCCAAGATTGTGGGAGTTAATCGTCCAGGGGGAGAAAAAAGATAGCATTTGGTTTTGGCAGAGAGAGCTGTAGAGTTTGCAAAGTGGTGGGCCTGGACAATGGAAACATTGGCTCAAAGGTGGAAGGTAGAAACTAAAACCAAAGAATCCAAGGGTTGAAAGAGATTTGAGAGATCTTGTTGATCTGTAAGAGGTAAATGGGGTAATCAACCCACCAGGCCTGCACTAGTTGAAAAATTTCTCGTTAGTCATTCCCAATCTCTCTTAGAATCCAGCTACAGATATTAAAAGAATAACGTCCAGCTAAGTTTTGCAATATGTTGGACGAGAATCTCAAGAACAGTCTGCTAAAGATAGATCAATTTATTCACTTTAATTTAAGCATAAATGGCACACATCATTTTGTAGAGTGGAAGAAGGCATCAGAAAACTAGATATTTTAATAAATCAACACACAGTTGTCTCCTCGCTGATGACTTAGCATTCCCACATTTTATTTTTTTTAAGTAAGCTCCACACTGGTTGTGGAGCCCAATGCAGGACTTGAACTCATGACCCTGAGATCAAGACCTGAGCTGAGATCAAGAGTCTCACGCTTAACTGACTGAGCCACCCAGGCACCTTGAGCATTCCCATATTTTAAACTATTGTTAGACCTTGGTAAATTCTAGTCAGCTTCATCCTTAATCATTATACTTAGTATCACAGAACTTGAAGGTAACCTGGAGATCACCTAGTCCAAACCCTCAGTTTTATCCATGAGCCCAGAAGTTTATAATTGCCCAAGACTCATAGATGTTCCCCTGAGCCACAAATGCTTTATGTCCTAAACAGAGCTCACTTTGGTACAGAAAATGTGTTCCTTTTCTTATACCCTTTATTGCAAATAATAGTGAAAGCATTATCCTAGTTGTCTTAACTCCTTTCCTTAATCCCAAATTTTTTAAATGAAAATTAAACAAATTTTGAGCTTTTTCTCTAAATTCCTGTAACATATTGCATACATCAGTGTCTTTCGGATTTTTATTATTGAAGTATAGTTGACAAACATTGTTATATTAGTTTCAGATGTTCAACATAGTCATTTGACAATTCTCTACATTACCGAATGTTCACCATAATAAGTGTAGTCACCTTATAACATTATTATAATATTATTGACTCTATTCCCTATGCTGTACTTTTCACCTCTATGACTTACTTGTTTTGCAACTGGAAGTTTGTGCCTCCTTCATCCCAAATTTTATCATCTTCACTCGTTCATCCACCCATTTATCCATCACAGTTTATTTGGCAATGACTATGTAAAGACACTATGCATGGCTCTCTGGACATCAACATTAAGTAGAATACAGACTCTGCTTTCCAGACCTCAGACAGAAAAAAAGGCTGATCTGGGAGATCCAGGTAAATCAAGCATTACCCTCCATTGATCCTTTTGGTAGAAGCAGGGACCTTCTCTTCTGTTAGAGAACGATAGTGGAAGGGGGATGGATGAGTTTAGTTAGATTTTAATTGTTGACTTCAACTTTCTACAAGGTGTTCCAAACCAAGCAAGTGAAGAAATGTTGTTGTGCCATTTTAAATGCATTTTTTTGAAGATCTTATGGTTTGGTTTATGGTCAAAGTAGTTTTGCTGGCATCTTCAATTTGCTTCTACATGTTCTTACTTCTTACCTGTGCCTGCCTGAATGACCTTTAACTGTCTATCCATTCATCCTGGGGCTCCTAGTTCTCAAAGTTGAAAAAGAAAGCATGAACATAAAGGGCTGGTATCCAAGATCTATAAAGAACTTCTCAAACTCAACACCCAAAAAACAAATAACCAACTCAAAAAATGGGCAGAAGACATGAAAAGACACTTCTCTGAAGAAGACATACAAATGGCTAACAGACACATGAAAAAAAATGTTCATCATCATTAGCCATCAGGGAAATTCAAATCAAAGCCACACTGAGATACCACCTTACACCAGTTAGAATGGCAAAAATGGACAGGGAAAGAAACAACAAATGTTGGAGAGGTTGTGGCGAAAGGGGAACCCTCCTACACTGTTGGTGGGAATGCAAGCTGGTGCAGCCACTCTGGAAAACAGTATGGAGTTTCCTCAAAAATTTAAAAATAGAGCTACCCTATGACCCAGCAAATGTACTCCTGGGTATTTACCCCAAAGACACAGATGTAGTGAAAAGAAGGGCCATATGCACCCCAATGTTCATAGCAGCAATGTCCGCAATAGCCAAACTGTGGAAAGAGCCGAGATGCCCTTCAACAGATGAATGGATAAAGAAGGTGTGGTCCATATATACGATGGAATATTACCCAGCCATCAGAAAGGATGAATACCCAACTTTTACATCAACATGGATGGGACTGGAGGAGATTATGCTAAGTGAAATAAGTCAAGCAGAGAAAGTCAATTATCATATGGTTTCACTTATTTGTGGAACATAAGGAATAACATGGAGGACATTAGGAGAAGGAAGGGAAAAATGAAGGGGGGGAAATCGAAGGGAGAGATGAACCATGAGAGACTATGGACTCTGAGGAAACAAACAGGGTTTTAGAGGGGATGGGGGGTGGGGGGATGGGTTAGCCCGGTGATAGGTATAAGGAGGGCACGTACTGCATGGAGCACTGGGTGTTATATGAAAACAATGGATCGTGGATCACCACATCAAAAACTAATGAGGTATTGTATGGTGACTAACATAACATAATAAAATAAAAATAAATAAATAAAATAATTGGAAAAAATAAAATTAAAATAAAAAAATTTTTAATGTAAAAAAATAAAGAAGAAAGCATGAACACTTAAGAATTTTCCCACTTGGGCGCCTGGGTGGTTCAGTTGGTTAAGCGACTGCCTTCAGCTCAGGTCATGATCCTGGAATCCCTGGATTGAGTCCCGCATCGGGCTCCCTGCTCAGCAGGGAGTCTGCTTCTCCCTCTGACCCTCCCCCCTTCATGTGCTCTCTCTCTCTCAAATAAATAAATAAATAAAATCTTTTAAAAAAAGTTTTTTTTCCCACTTGTTTTTAGACACATTATTTGAGTGTGATTAGTGTCAACTTATGATATGTCTTATTTCTGATGTGCTTTCCGAGACTTTAAGAAGGATACTCTATTGCAACTGTAAACTTTTTTTTAATTGAAAAATTTTTAGTTCTCCAAAGAAAACCAGTATATGCTCATTATAGAAAAAGTAATCAAAAGTCTTTTTCTCCTGATTTTAAGCACTTTAAACTGAAAATCCATTCATGCTTCTAGAAGACTCTTCCGGAGTAGAGGTGCTAAGGTCCTGTGATAGTCTATTTACTCTTGTATCAAGGGAATCTACAGAGGGAACATAAGGGTCTTGATGGGAAAAGTCTGAGTTAGTCACAGCTTGATTGCAGCTCAGGTTGATGAGAGAAGGCCAAGCCTTCAGCTGAATTTTCTCAAGTGGCTTGTTTTAAATTAAATGTAGTTGTGAAGACATTTGACTCCCAGCCCTAGCTGTGTTTTTTCACTCTCATGAAGGTCAGCACTGGGCCTTTCTTGTTCATGGCTGCCTTCTCTAGCATAAGACACCGAGTGAGGATGGGCACATTCTACCCTTGCTGACTGAGAGTTGAATTAAACCAGGAAATTATGACCCAATATGAGAATCTCTGCAGAGCATACCAGGTCATTGTGCCTTAAAGGACCTAGTAGTCCTTTAATTTAAAAAAAAAAAAAAAAAAAAAAAGAGGGTACATCCCAGGGTGAGAGGTTTTCCAAGCATAACCAAGCAGATTTCAACACAAATGATGGTAAGGAAAGTTTCTACTTCAATAACAGTAATAGTTAATGCTTATTGTACTTACTATGTATCAGGTACTCTTCTAAATATTTTACAAATATTAACCAATTTAATTCTCACAGCAGCTCCTATTTCAGAAATGAGGAAACAGACTGATGACAGTTAAGCCATTTTGCTTAAGGTCTTATCACTGGTATGTTCTGAAGGTCACAAAGCTGGAATCACACAAAGCTGGGATGAAACATACAGCTGGCTCCAGAATCTGTCCTTAACCACCACACAAACCACTTCTTTAAGGGGCCCTTGATGGTGAGCTCTTCCAGCTAAACTAAACTCTGCAAGTTGTTTCTAGAAACTGTTCTAGGGTCTACCTTCTCCTTTGGGATCTACAAAGCTGCTTGAGAACTGTGCTTGGCTTGAGATTCAGTAGTGTTGAGTTGCTAAGGCTCTGTGAGTTCTGCCTCAGGAGTGGGAGCTCCTGGGACTGTTTGGTTTATGGTCATACTAACAGCCCTGTAGACTGGCCACCATGTGTCACACCCTGCAGATCAACATGACATCTATTTGAGGCTTATGCGTGTCTACTCTTGTCGGGAGAACACTGTATTCAGGGGGATTCAACGTTTGGATGATTTAGCAATTAGAGACGCTTTTGTAAGAAGCTTCTAGAAGTCTCTCCAAGACTTTGGGCTCTCTGCCAGAGGGCACGGTAACAGTGCAGCCAACAGTCCACATCTGTTTCATCAATCAGTGTCTGCACAGGAACAGATGGTACCACCCAATGAAGATCGTCCAGGAAGATTTATTTATAAAGTGACAAGGTACAAAGCTGTGGGTGGGGCGTAGGGGAAGCGCAGGGAGAGGGCAGGTACCTGAGCCAGTAGCAGTAGCCCTGTGCCGGCCCCTAGACCTGGGCAGAGATGGAGCGGGGGGTGCCTACAGCATTCAGAAGGTTCAAGGCTCCTGGTTGTTTTGAGAGGAGCATCCATCTTCAAGCAAGAAATGGGGCCCTCCCAAGGTGACCTTACAGGGAAAGAATTGGGGGAATAAATACCCCATCCTCACTCTCTTTCCCTCCCCAGATCTCTTGTTAGGAATCCTTTTTGGCTGGACCCAAAAGTGAGCAAGGAAGATTGAGATGGCTTTGATGTAGTCCAGAACGGTCAGGCTTCCAGGGTGGAGAACAGTGGGAGAAGAGGGAGAGTGGATCTGGAGAGGGATATTTGGAGACAAATAGCCAACACAGGGGTCAGCTAGACTACTAATAGATTGAAGCTGAGGGAGAGCTCACACCAGTGGGAAAGAGACGGAGCATGGGAGATGGGGATGTCAGAACAATGACCCATGAACAAAGAACCAACACAAGATGTCTTGTTCTCTTTATGCCATAAGCAGGGCAAGCTGAGGGTCATAAGATAGCCTTGCAGCCTCCAGGTATAAATACAACCTGTGGCTAGGGGCCAGGGGGTCATTTTGTTCCCTGGTTATTGCACTAAACGATGTGTAGGAAACATCTGGAGACAGAACAAAGCCTTCTCCATTGGGACCCAGGGACAACCCCACAGATGTGACAGTTACGGTCACAGAGACGAAGTTGCAGTATAACCTGAATCCTTCATCCTGACAGAAATGCCTGCTGAAATGCTGTAAATGAACAGTGAGTGCCTTTATAAGCCTGTACTTTCTTTTCTTTTTTAAAAGATGTTTTAGTAACTTTTAGTAGACTGACCTTCCCACAGACAATACCTATAAACTCTGAAAACAAATATTTAATTTTCTTGATTTTATTTCGGCCTTAGTGCCATGTAATTGACATTTCATATTGTGTAAGGTTAAGGTGTGCAACATGTTGACTTGATATTCTTACATGTCACAAAAACGACTGCCACCATAGCCTCGGCTAACACCTTCATCATCTCACTTGACTACGGTGTCTTTTTTGTGTTGAGAACATTTTTAAGATCTATTCTCTTAGCAATGTTCAAGTACATACTACAGTGTTATTAACTATAATCACCATGCTGTACAATAGATCCCCAGAACTTATCCACCTTAAAACTGGGAGTCGGTCCTCTTTGACCAACCTGTACTTTCCTAAATCTTTGTATACTAACAGCATGGGAATTTGAAACCAAAACAATAGTTTTATCTGAATCACATCTCTAGAATCTGACTATATGGCGACAACGCAGTGAGCAGGACCCAGCAAATGACAGCCGAAGAGTCCCATCCAGCTTACGTCCATTTTTGTAAATAAAGTTTTTTTGGGTGCTACCATGGTCATTCATTAACATATATATCATTTGCTTTCATGCTACAACAGCAGGGTTGACTAGTTGTGACAGAAACCATATGTTTGTGTGCAAAGCATATATGCACCTAGGGAAGGACTTAGACCCAACACCATTGTTCTGCAAAGAAATTTCCCCTTAAAGAGACACAAAATGTTTACTTACTATGGAATTGTATAGTGTTTGTCCATAACTGGCTTTGTTTGGGATTTTGTTCTTTATCTTTCTCCTTCACTTAGCTGAAAATCCTGATTTGAACTGTCCGAGGGAGAGAAGAAGGAAAGGCACTTGGCCATTGTGCCTGGCGAACATGAAATTTCATATCAGGCTGTTCTCCGCATCTATTTCCCGAATCGTGTCTGGGATATTGATTTGGTAGATGAAGACTGACCCCAGAGTTGCCCAAAGGTCTCTCAGTGCTTCTGACCCTCAGGCTTCACCATGTCCCTGAGCTATTTGCCAGGTTTCTCTCAGACTTTGCTCTATGAAGGGTGAGACCTCACTGCAAGGCAGGTGACCTGGCTTCCAGGTGTGCAGGCTGAGAGAGAAGGTAAACATTTTCACTGCAGAGAAAACACTATCTTCCAAGACTTTCATTCATTCAACAATTATTTATTAAGCAGCTATTCTGTGATAAGCATTCTTCTGGGAATAGGAGATGTGGCAGTGAACAAAACAGACAAAAATAAAATAAAATTCTTGCCCTCATGAACATTCTGATTGTGTGTGTGTGTGTGTGTAAGAGAGGGAGGGAGGCAAACGTTTTTGTTTATGTTAACATATAGTATGCCAGATAATGATAAGTTCTATAGAGAGAATAAAGGAAGGAAAGGTAAGAGAGAGCGCTAAGCTGAGCAGGGCGGGGGGAGGGGTTCTTCAAGCAGAATATCTCTTGAGGCGTTTGAAATATCTATTGATACCTGAAAACTGATCTACCTGTTGACTGTCATAGTGGTGGGAAAATGAGCTCTTTCCTTAACGTTCAACATTATCAGAAGAAACATTGCCAAGGCACTAGAAAAGTCGTTAGCTATTTGACCCTCACCTCAGGGAGGAGAGGAAAAGAAGTCATTTATTGAAAACTCAGCTTTGCTGGGGCTTGAAATGGTTAGCACTGTGCTGGTGGCAATCCATCCCCTTCCTTCTTGTGCACACCTTTGCTATATTACACAGGGCCAAGTGGAGGTGGTGACGTGGTCCACCCAGAAACGCAAGCGACAGAACACAGAAGGTGAGTGATGCTGGCCACCTGGAGACAGGCTGGCCAGACTGCTATCGACATTTTCTCAGCAGGCCCAGAAACGTGTGTGAGCCGGGCAACGATCCTCTCACCCTCCCTTACTCCCCTGGGAGTTTTCATAACAGACAGAAGGACCCAGGGCTTCAGAAATTCTAATCAGAGCACTCAGGGGTCCCACATGAAAATATTCCTTTGCACTTGCCAAGGCCTACCCAGTGGTGCAAAACTCTGCAAGAAAGCCGGGCCTGGGGATGGGACTTGAGTTCGAGGCATACACTGAACACACTGAGAACCATGACAAATAAGTTTCCCACACACTTAATTGGTTTGGCCAAGCAGCTTGGATCATTCGCAAAACCACTCCAGGGGAATGGTACCGAGACTGAGAACTTAGCATTGACACCTAGCCACCATCTCTCCTGCCCTGAACAATGGGAGGGCCTTCAGTGCTGGCCGGAACAAAACCTCAACTGCCATCTCTCAGAGGTGCGAAGGAGCTGTGTGATCTACTCTCCAAGCCAAGAACCCCAGGTACCGTGTGAACTGAGGGGCAGAGGTGAGATTAGAGAAGGGTTATCAAGCCTCCATGATGGTCTGGGGGGCACGTTTCAGCAGCACTGAGGATGACTTGGTCCCGGAGCTCCACAGGGGGCTGGATGAAGATTTGGCTCCTACTGCCTGAAGTGGATACGCCCCTTCTCCACCTCCCCCATTTGCCAGGGAGCCAACAAGTCTCTGCAGCGTGGGCCTGGGAACTAGGGTTTCCCAGACCTGGGATGCAGTCCAGAGTTAACACGAGCAAAGTTCAGGATTTCCTGCAGCCTCTGCACTCCGGGTTCCTCTAGCTCAGCTGGTCCCACAGAGCAGCCCTTGGAACCCCCCAGATACACATCGTGGCCCCTGCTGTTTTCCTTCGGATTGTTGCCCTTTCCCACATTGGAGGCAGAAAAAGAATATTCTTACCCCTAGCTTCTCGCCTTCCTCTTTCCTTCTTATTCTCGCTCCAAATTTAAATACTAGTAAACTAAAATTGTTTTCAAGATTTTTAAAGATACAAATCAGCAACATCATCACTTTTGTTCTCCCCGTGAGTGAGTTTGAGTGTGACCGGCTGCCTGAGTTGACCTTTTGGGCCACATTTACCCTGTGTGGGGGTAGTAATAACTCTGGCCCCGTTCTTGTACCTACGCCAAGACATACTGCATTTAAGAGAGGCTGACATTCCCTAGGGCATTTTCTTTCTGATGTTTTAAATATTTGCTTATTTTTCCCACAGGAAACTTTACAGTTAGTATGCATTCCTAAGTTGATCATCTGCCCCCTGTGTTTCCCTCTTGAGCAAATCCTTGGGCGGCTCATTACGGACATTTCTCCTAGTCTGACACCCCATAGCAGTGCGAGACACTTCCCTTTGTGCTGTATGACCAATGGCAGCCAGTTCTTGTATTTGCTCAGTAAAGCTTAGCTATTGCCTTGTTCAGGACTCCTCTTCATACAGAAGCAGAATCTCCAAAAGCCAATGGGACCCCATTATTTGTTCATCTTTCCTAGGTTCAAACTCATCATTTTCTCTTGACGGCAGCTCTAAGGGTGGGGCTGGCCACGTAACACAAACCCCACCAAACTCTCAAAGGCAAGATTTTGTCTTCCAGTTACCCATGACGCACCACGGCAAAAGGAAATAGGGACTCAATGAAGATAAACTAGAAGTGCCTCATGCCCACAGGAAAAGGTTCCAGTTAGAACATTCCAGGGAGTCAATTCACAGCATTTATTCTTTATTTTGAAGGAAGAGAGTACCCATCAGAAAATATAACCAATTAGTTCGTATCTTGCCTGTCAGCCTTCAGAATAAGCCAGTGAAACATATTTCTGCTGAAATTCTTAGCTTTACGTTGTCAATCATAGGCAGTCCTGGGAGCCAGAAAATGGTACCGTGCATCCACAGGACAGATAACCACTACACAGTACAGCAGCAGGGAAGCCCTTTGTTCTGAGGAGCCCAAGGCTGGGGACGTGCCCTAAACCTTGGACAGATTGTTAACAGACCCTGCTGTTGTTCCAAGGCTTGCTGAACTGGGCGGAGATATTGTCCTCAGCATCTGTTCCCCGGATTGTCTGCTTCCATTTAAGATCAGGGTGTAAGTCCAGGTTAGAAGGTGGGAGATTTTAGTGCTGCAGAAACACTTTTCATGGCTGAATCTCAATTTAGATTCAACTGAATTCTATGAGCACCCATGGAGAATCTGCTCTGTGTGTGCGACTGTGCTAAACATGGCCATCTCTTTACGGGACTGCTGGGGAGCCATTTACCACCATCTCAGAATAGCCACCCCCGGATTGTGCTGTCCAAAGCCTGCACGGCCATATATATGACCCATCCTACTAGACGCTGCCCAGGTTTCAAAGTCTGAGGAGGGCTCCCTCTGCCTTCAAAGAGCTTGTGGCCTGGGGCAGGAATAGATTGCTACAGAAGCAACTATAATACCAGGCAAAGCAAGCTCAGTAGCAAAATGGAAGTAAGTAACCAAAAAATGAACTCAGAATTAACTCGAGATGTAAGAAGTGGTCAAAGGAAGAGGGACCGAGGGGAGAAGAGGCAGCTGGTGTGTCTTGTGAACCTCCCGTGCCTGGTCTTGTCAGGCCATCAAGCATCATGCTTATGGAAGGTAACACTGACAACAAGAAAAACTGGCAGATTTTTCAGGAGACTGGAAGCCAGGTAGGAAGACACTTCAAAAGGTCAAGGTAAAGGATAAGGGGGCTTGAATTTGTATAGTAACAGTCAAATGGAAGAAGACAATGGAGCTATTCTGAAGTTTGTAAAAATTCATTTTGACTAACCATAAAGTTACAAGTGAGGAAATCGGTAAGAAACAAAGTACTGATGAACCCCAATTTTAGTAACAAGAAACAATGTAGTTAAAGATTTGGATTATACAGGATGGAAGTAGAGGGTATTAGGCTAAGTGAAATAAGTCAATCAGAGAAAGACAATTATCATATGATCTCACTGATATGAGGAATTTGAGAAACAAGGCAGAGGATCATAGGGAAAGAGAGGAAAAAAATGAAGCAAGATGAAACCAGAGAGGGAGACAAACCACAAGAGACTCTTAATCATAGGCAACAAAGTGAGGGTTGCTGGAGGGGAGGAAGGTGGGCGATGGGCATTAAGGAGGGCACGTGATATAATGAGCACTGGGTGTTGTATGCAACTGATGAATCACTGAACTCTACCACTGAAACTAATAATACACTATATGCTAATTAATTGAATTTAAATAAAAAATAGAAAAAAGAAAATATGCCCACCCCCCCAGCACCCCTCAGTTTGTTTCCCATAGTTAAGAGTCTCTCATGGTGGGGCGCCTGGGTGGCTCAGTCGTTGCGCGTCTGCCTTCGGCTCAGGTCATGATCCCAGGGTCCTGGGATCGAGCCCCGCATCGGGCTCTCTGCTCGGCGGGAAGCCTGCTTCTCCCTCTCCCACTCCCCCTGCTTGTGTTCCCTCTCTCGCTGTGTTTCTCTCTGTCAAATAAATAAAATCTTTAAAAAAATAAAATAAATTTAAAAAAAAGAGTCTCTCATGGTTTGTCTACCTCTCTGATTTCTTCCCATTCCATTTTCCCTCCCTTCCCCTATGATCCTCTGCACTGGTTCTTATATTTCTCATATGAGTGAAACCATATTTTAAAGAGCAGACATAATTCTTAAAGGAGATTGCCTAGTGGAGAATCTCCCATGGCTTTCAGCCTAAGGCAAGATTCCAGAGAAAAGTGCTTAGGTCAGTGAAAGCCCAATACTTGTTTTGAAAGTAAAGGAGGGCATTGTAACTTATTTCAATTTACAGTCTCCTATACATCTGAGACCCTTGGGGGTTTCTTAACAGAAGATTTGTCCTGGAGTTCTTGGCAAAGATGAAGAATACTTCCTTGAAATTTTCCCTGAGTCCATTTTCTCTAAGTGTGGTCCCTTCACCATAATACATACTGAAGATGGAGAGGAGGAATAGAGAAAACTTAATGAGAAAACTTAACTCTGTTAAGCAAAACCTTAACGCACTACATGAGGATGTCATGAGATCACCTAGGAAGTGTTCGAGATCACCCAAGAGTGAACTCTGTGAATTCCATTCAGAATGACTCAGGTTGTAGAACATCCATTATTTCACTTCCAAATTCAGATCCACATCCATCCGTTACTTTTTCTAGAAGTCTCTCTCTCCTTCCCAGTTCTTTGCTGCTTGAGGAATGCTAACTCATGCTTCAAGTCCTGACCTGGGCCCACTTGCTAGGAACTTGTAAATTCTCAGTTCATGCTTTTATTTCCACTGTACTGAGCTCGGTTGTCTACCAATCTAAGTTTGGTTTTCACTCTTAATCAAGAAAGGTAAGCAAAAAGGTAAGCAAAAATGCATGCTCTTGGGTTAACAAGTAAA
The DNA here is from genome assembly GCF_002201575.2 of Neomonachus schauinslandi. Lineage (NCBI taxonomy): Eukaryota > Metazoa > Chordata > Mammalia > Carnivora > Phocidae > Neomonachus > Neomonachus schauinslandi. Next base: position 13,356,793 of record NC_058405.1, on the reverse strand, counting down.
GCAAAGGAAAATAAATTTCCAGCTTGTCTGCTGATAATATGCTGCATTTGTGTCAATGAAATAATGCCAAAAAACTCATTGCAAGAGTATGCAAGTACTTTCATTTGTATATAAAAGTATACATGAATTATGTATAATAGAAATATGTTTGTAGAGGCTGAAAAAACATTGGAAGGGATACCCATCAATTTCCCCTAGGAAATAGAATTGCGGAAAATGAGAAGATTAGGGACTTTCACAATAGCATTTAATCATTTCTTCCCTGCTTGACTTTATTTTTAAAAGAATCCTTTATTTAAAAAACAAAAACAAAAAACCCACATAGTTCTCCCATACTGGATCTCGGAAAATTGTGGTTCATTCAAGCTCGGCACTAAAGGGGGTACCCCCCAGGAGCCCACAACACCCATTTCTCAAATTAGACATGGCTCCGAGCATGTTTCTGAGCGCTTCCATTAGAAAGTGTTCATCATACTACAGGGTGACCTCTCGGAGGCCACACACAACCAAACTAATTAGTTCAGAGGCTGCACCCCATAGCCCCGTGTAGTGATCATTTGGGGTAAATGAGGAAGCTGTTTAGTTTTATAGTGACAGAAAAGGATTGTTGCCCAGGAAAAACATAGGACCAGCAAAAATTTTAAATGCAGTATTTGACATCATTGTACTAAGAATTAGACAGCCATTTCCCAAAATGGGATGTTCCTCACTGGCCACAGAATCCCTCGAGCTGAGCCTAGTGCCCTCTGCTTGCCTCTGGCTTTTTCCAATATCTCCTCCCCCAGCTGCCAGTCTGCAACCATCAAATTCCGATTCCTTTGTTATGTTAAATTTTCTAACCCCTCAAATGAGGCTTCAGATTTACCTTTAAAGATCCGTAAGAGTAAAAAACGGTATTGAGGAGACCCTGCTTCATAAAGGACCTTGTATCCAGGGTTTCTTTCTGTAGCAACCAATAAAGAATCGAGTGAATCAGCATGGCATTCTTAGTCGGCACTCCTTAACCAGACGCATTAGAGCCCATTCAAAGTTGGGAGTGGAGAGAGTATTGTTCCGGAAACAACCACCTGACCATGAGCATTAATCAAGCGCTTTCTATCCATCGGCCACTGGACTAAGGCATCTTTCTTTCCTGTACCATCTCGTTTGGTCTTCACAACAACTCTGAGGTTATAAATGGAAAAAAATTGTCCCAAACCCGGTCTGTGTGATGCAGTTCATAGCCTCCTTCCAAAAAGATACTGGGATTTTACTGATCAAATGTTTAAGCAGTCCCCTGATTAGCTTTAATGGAATTAAGACTTGCCCGAGGAAATCATCACCCACCCCACAGCTGACTAATCAGTCAACAGTCTGGTGGCTGTTTCTAATGACTTATTTTCCTTTCAATAATCAGCTGAACAAGGATAATCTGCTTATTGTCTTTTCCTGTGAAATATCTTTACCAAAAGCGGATCCTCCTTGGCCTGTAAGAGGATTCCACCCCCCCCGCAACCTCACTGCAAGGTTTTCATAAAATTTTGACACACGCTCACAACCCAATTGCCTGAACATTTTTTAACTAAGTAGATACTGTAATATTCACCATTTAACACATAATATGCAGTCCTAGATAGAGTGAGAGCATGAAGATTGATCCGTCTAATCTGAAACCCAGGCTTTTAGCGACTGCTTCTCCTCCTTCCCAAGCAAATTGACTTCTCATTCCTTCAGTTCTCATACCACATTTGTGACCATCAATCCCACTTGCCCACTGAAACCTTTCAAAGCCTTGTCAGTCAGGATGTCAAGCATGCCCTTGGGAAACGGCAAACTCAGATTGTCCAATTTTGACTCGGGTGAGAAAAATCTCCAAATGGGGAGAGAGGACTGGATGTGCAGCCTTACTCCGTGTCTTCTGTGGGTTACCCTTCACGTAGAGGCTCTCCTTTACCTCCCTAACTGCCATCACACAGGCCTTAGAGGGCAGGCTCCCTTTAATCTCCTGGCTTCCACGGAGACCAAGACTCTTACGCTTTTATCATAGCTGTGACCTGCCCTGAACACTTCAACCAAGGTTTGCTCGAGCCTGGCACTTCAGTAGAAGTTGCTCCCGTCAAGCCAGAGATCAGTTCGAAGCAAACTCTTACTGATGGGGAATATTAAAATTACAAATTCTCCTGCATGTGGGTCAAGTTCTGATCAGCTTAGCTTTTGAAGGCTAACTGTGACTTTGAGTGGGACAACCACAGTGGTACTTTGGTTCAGGAGAAGTCAAATCATGCTGCTTATCATCTTCTGCAGAATCCTCTTAACCCAGAGTGGAATGTGGGAAGAAATGTGGAGTACCTTTGTAAATAAGTCTATTCTGGCCTGGAAATGTCAGCTCTCTTTAAAGAAAACAAGCGCAACAGTTGAGAACTTTTTTTTTTTTTTTTTTTTGGAGGGAGGTGGCCATTCCCCCTGACACAGAAAAAGGAGGGTGATTTCTTCTTTCTTTCCATTCTCCCTTCAATTTCTAATCTATTAATATTAAAGGACTTGAATGCTGTTTTGACTAACCACGAGTTCTTTATCTATGGGAACATGATTCCAATGGGTTTATTTTATGGGAAAGTGAACTCCTAACTCTCATACAGAGAAGCTGCAGAATGATGAATTGGATGACACGAAAGTCTTCCGGAAAAACACCTCTGCGGAACTTACACGTGCCAGGCAAGCTCTGTGATGGAAGACAGCCCTTCGAAACTTCACAGCATTTAGCAACGTCACGCTGGTAGTCTGAACTGGTCAGAGTGAGCTATACATATGATTTGGCCCAGATTCTAAGTAGGAAGTGGCTCTTGTAACCAAAAAAAAAAAAGTAACCTCCCCCTCCCGTGAGCTCAGGGCAGGATGCTGACCCCAGAGATAGAGCAACTGGTGGAGAGGATGCAGGCAGGACTTTGTGCTCATATTAAAGAGAAACTTGCAAGGTCAAGGAGCCAAAGGTTACCCTCTTAACTAGTTTAGAAAGAAGCACCAGCACTTGGCAGAGCATATGGAGGGGAGTAAAGATGGCATGATGACTGTATTCGAGGTGGGTTTTGTTTTGGATCAGCTCTGACTGAAGATCACTTGGAGATATAGCAATGTTTTTAAGGTCCCGTCTAGTGCAGAATGACAGGAAATAAGACATCATGGGACACGTGGAAAGAATTGGTGGAACGTAGACAGTGCAAGAGGAGAAGGTCCGAGGCTCCACCAGAATAAAGACCTTTCCCAAAACATACTGATTAAGGCTTTTCCTCAGAGTCTTTGTAAGAACTGAAAGTTTATATAAGAATCCGACTGTATACAACATTCAAAGATCTATAGGTTTATATATACATATATGTGTATATATGTGTGTATCATATAAATGTGTGTATATTGTATATATGTGTGTGCGAGTGCACCTACTATAAAATAATTCTCGTTCCAACCATTCTCAAAAAAGTACTTTGACATTTTCATGAAGTATTAAGTTTAAAAAATCCTCCTAAATGTTGCATATATAGACATTGAGCAGGATAGCACCTATCTGCTTCCTACACTCAGGATTTTATTACCCAGAGTTGACTAAACAGCTAAACGGCCTCCCTTTCAAAGCCCCATATTAATGTAACTTTCACTTCTCCGGGCTGATAGCATGTTCCACGTATAATAGAGGCTATACACACACATGCACAGTGACATAGTGACTGACGGAGATCTGAAAGAAAAAATATATATTTTTTTACTTCAGATCCATGTCAGTTGAAATTTAGCATCTCCTTGCTTCTCCTTCTAAAAAGGCAAAAACAATCCCTCTGAAGCCCATAATCTCTCTGCTCTTGTAGATGGTGCCCTCCAAAAAGTCCTAACTCCTAGCACCTGTGAAGTGATCTTAGTTACAGACGTAATCACACTAGGAGGAAATCATACTGGTTTAGGGTGGGCCCTAAATCCAATGACTGGTGTCCTTGTAAAGGAGAGATTTGAAACTCGAGGCACCCAGGGGGAAGACGACCCACATGATGAGGGAGGCATAAACTAGAGAGAGGCAGCTGCGAGCCAAGGAATGTGAAGGTGGCTGGCAACAGCAGAAGCTGGAAGAGGTGAGGAAAGATCCCCCCCTGGAGCATTCTGAGGGAGAGTAGCTCTGCCATCACCTTGATTTTGGATTTCTGTCTCTAGAACTGTCAGAGAATAAATTGCTATCGTTGCAATCCAGTTGTGGTAATGTTATGGCAGCCCTAGGAAACAAATACAGCCCCCTGTACTTGATATTCCACCATGATCTATATGTAAAAGCACAAATCCTACAGAACAGAAGCTGCTGAACATACGTGTGGGCAGCAAAGAATACGGCACCTTGCAGAACACTCCTCCCTGGAAGAGGCTTGGTACCGTGACTGACTAATCAGTTCTCTGCTCACCAGTGATCTGCTTTGCAAATGGAAATTCTTCTCTAGACCTTCCAAGTCAACATCATATTCTGACTTCTTGCTTTTGTACACTGAAATATACTGTGTGTTCTCTGTGTTACACCTTTCAACGGGTTGCCATGAAGCTCAGACAAAGACTGAAACAGGACAGAACATTATGCCTGGGATCTGAGAAGAAAATACAGGATAGATACACAGGGAAAGGTTTACTCCTCATGAGCACTAAAACTTTGTCTTCTGTGGTTCAAGGAAGAACTGGGAGGAATATAGAACTGGGCAGAGTTATAGAATTTTCTGCGTCGATAATCTACACCATCCAGTACGAGAGCCAGGAGCCACATGTAGCTAACTGAGCATATGAAAATGTGGCTGGCATGGCCCACGACTCGAATTTCAAATGTAATTAATTTAAACTTAATTTAAATTAGATCTAGAGTCTAAATAACATGGGAAAGAGAGACTAGGAACGGGGAAAGCCAAATAGAGGACTCAAAATGAAACAAAACAAAAATCCATTCAAATCAACTCTAGTAAAAATTAATAGAAAACAACAGTTCGGGTAGACTAAACAACGCAGTTAACAGATAATTAATTACCTCTCTACCCTCTCTATGATCATGTTTGCCCAATATAAAGCAACTGGCCAATTGAGCTAAGTGAATAATAATTTTAAAAAGACTGACTGTCTATAATCACTAATCAGATTAGCCAAAACAGTTGATCTTGTAAACTCAAGGGCTGCAGGCTAACTGGATTAAAAAATGAAATTAGAAAGAATTTTTCTCATATACAAAAAATAAAGAATTTAAAGAGGTGAGGGTGTAAGATAAAAATTCAGTGGAAGAAAAAGAGAAGATGAAAGCCTCCAAGAATAACCCCCAAAAAGTCATTAGCTTTTTAATAGACAGGAAAACAAGGACAAGAAAGGAGAGGAGAACGAGGAGGAAGAGAGAGGCTGGAAAAGAGAGGGAAGCAAAAGAAGGAAAACACACACACACGAATCCTGATCTGTACATTCAAAAGATGCTGGCATTTGGAGGACGCATTTGGGAGGGCCTTTAAGAGTGAAGCTGTGGTAGGAAGGGAAAAATGAAGGGGGGGACATCAGAGGGGAAGACGAACCATGAGAGACTGTGGACTCTGAGAAACAAACTGAGGGTTCTCGAGGGGAAGGGGGTGGGGGGATAGGTTCGCCTGGTGATGGGTATTAAAGAGGGCACGTATTGAATGGAGCACTGGGTGTTATACGCAAACAATGAATCATGGAACACTACATCAAAAAAAAAAAAAAGAGTGAAGCTCTGTTACTGCTTTTGAAAAGAAAATCCCAAGATAGATTGCATGAGGAAAGGTCACGGGTGCAAATATATGAACAGAAAGATGCCAAGGCCTGCAGGCCAGCTAAATTTAACCTGGAAATCACCAAAGTCTGAGACACTCTATACCTGAATTTGGGATCCAATATCCAGCTGAGAAACTCACAACAGCATACAGGTGATTTGCAATATCGCCTGAGCTCACCATCAAAACTGGGAATTCCACCCATTTGATGGGTGATCATTTGAACACCAGAACACATTGGATCTGGGCAAAAATATTCCATTAACATTGCTAAAAACAATATAGTGACATCCATTTGTTGGGGGAAGTTTGTAATATTGCTTGAGTCTAAAGCAGAGAGGAAATAGGATCAGTATTATCTCTCAGGTGTGGGATGGTGAAAATACCCCCTATTTTGGAAAATGAAATAAAAAGATTGCATGAAATCTTGTAACAAATTTAGTCCCTCTTATATATTGAGAAATGATTTAAATTGTGTCAAATTTTATTGCATTTTTAAAAACTTGGAATCCATGACATGGGTGATTAATTAACCAAGGCTGTGAACTGGCTGTTTTTTTCCCATAGTTTTGCTAATTCAGAAAATTCATTGGATATTCACTAAGTGTCCAGAGCTGGGAGTGCTATGGGCACTTATTAAATGACTGCTGAATAAAATAATACACCACTTATTTAGAGGCAGATATTATAAACACTGGTCAATCATAAAGCAAGTGCACGCTTTTTCATAACCTGTAGATGGATTCACCCCAGGGCCTTCCTCTGGGAATTGCAGGTTCCCTAGCAACAGCTGTCATCCTGAGAGATACAGGTTGGCTCTGCCTTAGCTCCATCTGTTGCCCACTCCAGTGGGTTTCTAGAATTTTCCACAGCAGCAGCCCCCATGTCCATACTGTATTATCTTCTTGTTGCTGGGAATTTGAAGAAATAACAATGGGTTAAATATCCAGTTTAACTAGTTTCCGTTTAAAACAACTAAAAATGATTGGGGCACCCGGGTGGCACGTCAGTTAAGCACCCAACTCTTGATTTCAGCTCAGGTCATGATCTCAGGGTTGTGAGATCGAGCCCTGTGTCAGGCTCTGCACTCAGCATGGAGTCTGCTTGAGATTCTCTCTCTCCCTCTTCTTCTACCTCTCCTCTGATCTTGCACATGCACACACACTCTCTCTCTCTCAAATAAAATAAATTTTTATAAAAAAACAACTAAAAATGATAAGATAAAAACAAACAAAAATTATATTAAATGCATCCACAAGCTGGCAAAAAAGTAAGGAATCCTCAGAATAAAAACTAAGTAAAGACAAGCAGCCAGAAACAAAAGCAGAGTCAGTTTTCATGTTGAGCATGTTTCCCGTGAACTTGAGCCTCGGAATTCAAGGTCTTGCAAGGCTTAGAAAAGAGGAGGCAAGGACCAGACTCTATCCAAGATGTGATTCAGCAGGAAGCTCCTTCATAATCCCTGGACCCCAAAGGCTATTCTCGAAAGATGTGCCCTAGAAATAAACTCACTGCCCCTCTCCCCTGGGGACAGTGAGGATGTGCATTGTCTAGAACCCTGTCACTGAGTAGAAGAGGAAAGTCTTCCCTAAAAATTTGTGACCACATGCTGGCCTTCACATGGTTTACAGCCCTAATTCACACAACCTTATGTTGTCCAAAATACATCAAGTCAAAAATGTAGTGTAGGGACACCTGGGTGGCTCAGTCAGTTAACCGTCCAACTCTTGATTTCGGCTCAGGTCATGATCTTGGGTTCGTGAGATTGAGATCCCCCCACCCCCATCATCTTTGCTCTGGGCGTGGAGTCTGCTTAAGATTCTCTCTCCCTCTGCTCCCCACACTTGCATGCAAGGGTGCTCTCTCTTAAAAAAAAAAAAAAAAAAAAAGCAAAACAATGTAGTTTAAAGTGATCCCAGAATGGCAGTAGTGCAAGTTCCCCGGCAGAACCAAATATAGTTCTATTCTGAAAGAACTACCTTCATTCCCAGAAAAGGAAGGTAAAATATGACCTAAGGGAGAATAGCAAATTGGAAGACAGAGCTGAATAAACTACACAGAATGAAACGTAGAGAGATAAAGAGATGGGAAACATGGAAGAGAGTTTAAGGGTCCTGGAAGACAGAACGAGAAAGGGTAACAGAGGTCTAAGGTGAGTGCCGGAAGGAGAGAGAAACATTCAGGTAGTCTCGATACTTGAGGAGAGAGTAGCTGAGCACATCCATGCAACTATAAATATGAAGCAGGACAAATATAAAGAAATCCACTTAGGACAGCAAAATAAAAACTGAGTAACCGTGAGAAGATGCTAAATGCGTCCGTCTTGAAAAGACACAGCCTTCCCAGGGCTAGTGCTTAATTGGACAGCTCACTTCTTAATGGCAACCATGGGAACCCAAGAACAGACATGGACAATGGACTGGGAGAAAATAAACACCAATGTAGAAGTCAAAGCCAATCACAACAGATCTCAAGAAGGAGGGCAACAAAGATATTGTCAAAAAAACAACGAAAACTGAGTTTGCAACGTTTAGATAACAAGGAAAATTCTGGAGGTTATTCTTCAGGCAGAACACAATGATCCCAGATGGAGAGTCTGAGATAAAAGAAGGATTAAAGAACAAAGGATATGGCAAATGAGGTTAACCCAACACTAATACTGGCTTAATTAAATTAATTAAAATACCTTGTGGTGCTAGAAAATATGATACATGACGATAACATATAAGGTGGGAGGGGATGATCACCTCAGTATCCGGGGTTTTGGGAGGAGGATAAAAATACTGATTGACTTTAGAATATAGTGTATATAACTTCTAAAATACAAGAGGAAGGGACGCATGGGTGGCTCAGTGGGTCAAGCGACTGACTCTTGATTTAGGCTCAGGTCATGATCTTGGGGTCATGAGATCCAGCCCTCAATGGGCTCCCTGCTCAGCAGGGAGTCTTCCTCTCCCTTTGCTCCTCCCCTTGCTCACACGATCTCTCTCAAATAAATAAATGAAATCTTAAAAAGATAAAATAAAATACGGGCGCCTGGGTGGCTCAGTCGGTTAAGCGACTGCCTTCGGCTCAGGTCATGATCCTGGAGTCCCGGGATCGAGTCCCGCGTCGGGCTCCCTGCTCGGCAAGGAGTCTGCTTCTCCCTCTGACCCTCCCCCCTCTCCTGCTCTCTCTCTCTCATTCTCTCTCTCAAATAAATAAATAAAAAAAATCTTAAAAAAAAAGATAAAATAAAATAAAACACAAGAGGAAGAAGGCAGAATGAGAAAGTAATAATGAACCTAAAAGAAGGTGACAGAAGAAATGAAGCCCGGCATAAGGAAGACAAACACAAGCACAAAATAACCTGGTAAAAATAAAACTAATTTATAAATTCAGTAGCTATACTAAACCTTAACAGACCTAATTCTTTAGTTACCAGGCAAAAGATGATCAGGCTGGGTTTATAAAATGTAGTTATATGCTTTTTACAGAGGTGCTCTGAAATACTTAAATCATTAAGATTGAACACAGGCAGATGGGAAAAGATATGCCAGATAAACATTATCTGAAAGAAAGCTAGTATAGTTATATTAATTTCAGCCAAAATAGGCTTTCTATTGAGGCAAAGATTAGTGTGTTGACAATGTGTGCTCCCTTTTTCTCATAGGGAAAGGTCAGTAGAAAGCTTCCCATCCACGCCATGTGCTAAATATCTTTTTCTCCATTCTTTGACAAATTCAGGCAACATTTTTCCTTTGGAAAACCCTAACATCTCTCTCTTAAAAATTACTTCAAATCCTTTTTCTTTTCTTTAAAGAAATTTTTTTTAGCATTCACTCTGAAGAAAAGTCCTTTATGCTGAAAACAAGTCGTCCTACCTCCTCCATATATTGCTTAAATCTGTGATCACCTGGCCTTGTGGCTTCGAAGTATCATCTCTTTATTCCATTCCTATGCCTGATTTATTTTAACAGCACCACCCATGCCTTGCCCTTGATTTCTATAACTTTGGCTTAGATTCCACGGATCTCCCCCTAAATTGAGTCTCCATTGTTTGGATTCACAGAGTTCACTCACGGTCCAACTCTCTCATTAGGTTGTAATACATTTTCGGGTGAAATCAATTAACTTTTGATGAGTTCCTAATGGTTTCATGGTATTTTAAATGACAACCATGGCTTCAATTAAAGTTTTCATTTTTGGGGGGGTTACATACTATTCACCTGAAACCCTGGTTCCGTTAAGTTAGCTGAGTTTGACCTTGTATTTCATGTTAACTTCATCTCATTTTTCTGTTGTAGCTTGGACTAATCTGTTTGAGCTTCTTACTCCTTTTGTTTTACTCTGGTTCCTCAAAGGTCAAGTATATTCAATTATTTGATCAGGTAACAGGTTCTTCCTTCTGATTTTTATGTCCTATATGTCATGAGGTTGGTGGCCCCATTCTAAGCTTTCCCCAAGAGTGTGTTATGCACATAGCTGACTGCCTTTTTGCTGCAGTCGTCATTACCAACTCAGGCTTATTAAGCATGTAGTAACTATATCAACACGGTGTTTATGAGTCAGAGTCTCGGTTCTCAGTTATTATCAGTTGGCTGGCATTGAGTCAAGGGTCAGGAAAGAATGAGATCAACCATGGCCAACAACTGTACCTATGAGGGAGCCCATCTCTTCCTGTTGGTGTTCCTAAGCCCTGTAGAAAGAGCATGAGTTTGATCATGACTGGTGTTTGGATTCTGTCACAGAGCAGCTAAGTGAGCTTGGGAAGATCGTTTAACTTCTTTGAGCCTCAGTTTTCTGTGATATGGAGATCATTATTAGCATATCCACTGCTGTGCAAACTAAATGTAACAGTGTATGGAAAGCGCCTCACAAGCTCTAATCTAATTAATTAAAAGCATTCTGATTAACTGAGTGATCTCAATTCACCTTAAAACTGAAAGTTCCCTCCAAATTAAGACCCATCGTATTGGGCTTCTAGGAGACCAATCCTACTGACCTTTTCAACTCAATGATTAATAATTAGATTTGGGTGCTGGCAATCCCCTGGTCCTTGAACCCAGTGAAAGAATTCGGTCAAACTATTCAACCTTCTGCCTCAGTGTTTGAGGTATTTTAATAGATGTTTTTAAATAAAAAAGAAATATATTATTTCTTCATAAATCAAATAAGAAAATAAGGTACACTGTGAGAAATGCGCTGGAAATAAAAGCATTCTAAACTGTCTTTTCCTATTGATTTTGGTCAAATCATTTAACCTCTATGGCGCCCAGTATTTACTGTTCCAATCTCCAGTTTCCCCACTCACTCAGGAGGATATTATGAGGGTCATAATTAGTCCAGCATACAATGGGCATTCCCCTTACTTACCGTCATTGTATATCAGGTATTATCTTAATTGGCTCAGGCTACCATAACAAAAACCATAGACTGAGTGGCTGAAACAACAGAAATTTATTTTCTCACAGTTCTGGAGGCTGGGAAGTCCAAGATTAAGGTGCCAATCAATGGAGTTCCTAGTGAGAGCTCTCTCCTTAACTTGCAGATAGCTGGTTTCTTACCTTGTCATCACGTGGCCTTTCCTCAGCTTGGCTGCAAGGGGGAGAGAAATATCTCTCTCTTCCTCTTCTTGTAAGACCACTCATTCCATCACGAGGGTCCCACCCTCATGATCTAATCTAACCTTAATTGCTGCCCAAAGTCCCCATCACCAAACACCCTCCCAATAGGGCTTAGAGCTTCAACATAGGAATTTCAGGGGGAATACATTCAATCCCTAACAGGGATAGGACTTCTTTTGTTACTGTCACATTTGTCATGTTAGATATATATATGAATATATATATGTATGTGAATATTGAGAAGAATCTGTTTTCAGTATAAGAGCAGGTCTAGGAACTTTTGGTAACATATACAATAAGCAGAATCTAATTTAAATACTTGGAAGTTTCACATATAAGATCTCAACAAATATGACACTGTGACTCCATTTCTCTCAAACTTTTGTAAGTGATCTCTACTGTTTTCTAACTTCCCCATGCTACAGATAAGAAGTCCAAGGCTAGTCTAATTCTCTTTACGCAACAGCCTTTTATTTTTATTTTTTTGCATTGGGAAGTTCACTAAACCTTCTTTTCCTTATTGGATTTCAGAAGATACACTTGGATGGATCTAATATGTCATTATCAGAAACACTTCCTGGTCTTAAACACTTCCAATCTGAAAAAGCAAGATTTTGTTCAGCACAAGGAGGTTTTACCTATTGTTAGTTGCTTTGTATTTATCTTCTATATGCTCCTCATTTCTTTCTCTGTAACTTAGATTATCTGTGTCTCTGTGTCTTTTGTCTTTTCATCCATGGTTTTCATTTCTTTGTGTTTTTGCTCTGTATTGCAGACGGTTCCCTGCACTCAATCTTTCAGGTGATCAATTTGATTGTCCTGATGTTCACCTCCTAACTTTCAATGTGGACTTGGGGTGGGGGCTTTTTAAAAAGTTCCCAGACATCTTTTTTACATTCTCTTATCTCCTTAAGACTTCTCATTACATTTTCATCAAATCTCTAGTCTGTTTTTCCATTAATTCTGCCTCAATACGATCCATGTAATCTAGTCGTTCAAGCTGTTATGTCCATGGAGAGGATTTGTTATTTTCTTTTCTTACTCACGTCAGTGAGTGTGAGTTTCTTCAGCAGCAAAGATGCAAGTCCAGCCTCTGGGTATCCGGGGGTGGCGGGGGAGGGGGCTGGTGGTGGTGGAGAACTGACAGGCAGTGGAAGACTTGGAAGATGTACCTGCTTTTTCTCCTTGAGTGGGTCAGTAGTGATTAAGTGCGTAGGCTGGGACCTTCGGGCCGAGATGTAAAACCCCCTAGTCTGAAGAACCCCCCCCAGGCACAGGGGGAAGGGCAGTCCTCAGGCCAGTCTTTCTTCTCCCCTCTAGATCTGCCAGCAACCACTAGCTCAGCCTCTAAACAGGAGGTACAATACTCTTTTGGAAAGATACACTCTGACCAGCCAACTGGTCCAGGTGCATCCCTATGGCTATGTTTACCCAAAGATATGAAGACTCTGTAGAACTTATGATAATTTATAACCTTTCCATGACACCCAAAGATTAGAAGCAAATTTTGTTTATAAGGAGTTGAGAGAAAAAAAAAATGGCAGGTTGAAGGTGTTTATCATTTTTCTCTCCCAAGAACCTGCTACAATGTAAGGGGAAAACTGCAAAGGTGTAGACAGCAAAAGCAAAGAATAGGACAGGTAACATCAAGGGGATAAAATGGTTTTTCCACAGTAGGCAAATTACTTAGCCTCTCTGGGCTTCGGTTTGACCTGGGAAATTGGAATAATAATAATAATAATAATAATAATAATAATAATAATAATATTACCTATTCTGATTGGTTGTGAGGTGCAGGAAATTAGTTATTATATGTGAAGTGCTTAGCCCAGTACATGGCACATGGTAAAATCTATGTAAAATGTTAGCTATTGTTATCATTATGATTAATTCAGACAAGGCACTTAAAAACACATTTAATTTCTCTTCTTTCTGCTTTACTTACCATGATGATACTGTTCTTCCCCTGGTCTTCTAAACCAAAAACATGAAGGCCACCCTTTACTCCTCTCTTTACATTCATTAACAACAGTTGATTTTACTTCCTATGCATTTCTTGAATCAGCCTACCCTACCATGCTTCCTGTCAGCTTTATCATCTCACATCTGGACTATTGCAATAGGTCTGTAACTGATTATCTTTCCTATTTTCCCTTCTCCCTTTAAAATAATCCTCAGCCTTGAAACCAAAGCGGTAGTAGAAATATGATGATGGTGGTGGTGGTGATGATGATGGTGATGATGATGATGATGGTGATGATAATGATGATGATGATGGTCTTGATGGTGATGATGATGATGGTGATAGTGATGATGGTGATGATGGTGATGATGGTGATGATGGTGATGATGGTGGTGATGATGGTGATGATGATGGTCATGATGGTGATGATGATGGTGGTGATACACTGTATTTTCAGGCATTTTCTCATTTAATCTTCACAATGAATTGATGAAGCAGGTACACTTATTACATTGCTTTATAAAACTGAGAAAACAAATTTGACAGGCCAAGGAACTTGCTCTGAGGGGAGACCTGACAGTTCCAGAATATCAGTGCCAGGTCTCTGATCAGGGCCTGCACTCCCAGCCTCTGCCAACCACAGGTCCATTGCTTAGGACCATTCACCAGCTCCTGATTTCCTGCAGGTGAAAGTGTCTTTCCACAAGGCTTACAAGGCCCTTTATCAGTCCATCTGGGGAAACTTCCCCAGCCTCCTACCCTACTCAGATCTTAATAATCCACACTGCATTTACTCCTCAGCAATGCCACACTGCTTACAGCTCCCAAATAACTCATGGTGTGTTATTCCTCTATGCTTTTGTAAAAGCTCCTTTTCCCCACTTCTCTATTTGATGACCTAGAAAATAACTATTGAGAAAACCTGGCTTCCCTGGCCCTCTGTGACAGACAAACATTCCCACCTTCTGGTTACTTCCCTGCCTGTGTATTAATGCATTCTATTTTGATTGGCTTATAATTTATCACCCTTAGGAAACTATGAGCTCTCTGAGGGGCAGTGCTGTATTCTCATGATATTCTTAGCACAGTCTTGACACTTAGAAAAAATATTTATTGAATTGAATTGACTTTATTTCAAAATAATTGGCCTGGTATAGACATAAACCGTGTTCAGATGGGTTCCATATTAGCCCTTGTCTTTCTAACCTTGTTGTCACTGACATAGTTTGGAGCCTGCTCATCCTCCTCCAGGAGAACACTCATCTTGACTGTTTCCATTGTTTACTCTCTAGTCATTATTTCTGTCTAAATAACCGCTCTACCCACCGTCCCCTCCCCACCAGCCTCCCCTGTCTATTTGACCATCTCCATCCTCCTCTCTTCCTGCAGACGATGAGGCTGGAACTCACAAATAAGCCAATGAGACACTTAGTCTGCAGCCCCCATCACACAACAGAAGGGCCTGTGGGGCCTAGCTGGGTCAGGGCACCCAGGGCAAATGACTAGCTGTTGGATCAGCTGAATGGTTACTCACAAGAGACATCTCATTTGAACAAAGAGAAGCAAATCAGTAGTCAAAAACTTGGGGGAGCCATGTATTTCTCTCCACATCAATATTATGCCTTAATGTCTCTCAACATTCTAACACTGCAAGTGATGAGGGCTATTGTGACTCATACCAAATGACCCAACAAAGAGATATTGGCTTTTTATAATTGGTCCAAGAAACACTATCACTCTAGTGACAATGAAATTACTCCAAAGAAGTCTTTTTCTGCTTTATCTATACATTGCATCATAACCTTTAACATTTATTATTAACCATCAATATTACATGTTGAGCTCGCTGAGAAGGAAATGAACAAAGACTAAAATTTAAAAATCCTGAGGCCCTATAGTTGGCCCTTTGAAACCACCTAGCTGGTAGATTGCACTATCTGTGCGGAGCCTTTTGAATTTCTTTTCTTTCTTTTTTTTTTTTTTTTTTTCTTTTTAAGGCCTGCAAGATTCCAGCTCCTCAACACCTCAACATTCAGGCAATGTTCTTAGAGAAGGGAAATGATAGGTTCAGACAGCCCTTGCAGTGCTTTTTAGATGTGTATTCATGCTATATAAAGGTTTAAAATACAATCTGTAAAATACTCACAAAGCTGGGAATTTTAATTGTGCAATAATTTTGGAAAACAACCCGATAATGCATGTTGACATCATTAAAATTATCATTACCTTTTATGATGAGCACTGGGTGTTATACGCAACTGATAAATTATTGAACACTACATCTGAAACTAATGATGTACTACATGTTGGCTAATTGAATTTAAGTTAAAAAATTTAAAATTATCATGCCTATTGCCTGAGTAACTCTACTTTTAGGACTCTAATCTATGTAAAGAGTCTGAAACAATAGAAATAAGATTTAATAACAATCTTCATCACAGCTTTATTCAGTGATATAAACAGTAAACAACAACAAAACCCTAAATGTCTAAAAATAGGGGAATGGCTACGTAAATTATAGTAAAGAATAGCCATGTAAATAATGTACCATTTTGGAGCCATACCCAATTTTATTTCAGGGCAGTGCAATTCAACAAGTATGTATTGATTGCTTCAAATTTCTAGCATTACTCCCAACAGCTCATGATCTAGTGGACAGATATGTATAAAAGGATATTTGAAATAGAGGACAGCAAGTGCCACAAAAGGGTAGAGGGAAGAATGGCAGGTGGAGAAGTAAGTAAGGAGAACCAGGGAACACTTGGTTTGTAACTGTTGGTAGTACCCTAACGTGGTTATTTTGTTTGATACAGTAAATAGTTTATTAGGGGGAAGTTTGGTGTACACTGGAGAGATTGGCTTCTGGAAGGATGATGAAGAAGAGACCTAATGGATGAGGAGGAGTTAGCAACTGAACAGGGTAGCTTAGGGGAAAGTGTTGCAGGTGTAAGGACTGGCCTGGGCAAAGGCACAGATATGGAGGAGGGCATGTGGTTGGAGGCACTGCAGTCAAAACAGCTGGAGTGCAGATCATCAGGGTCCCGAGCCTGAAGCAGTAGACCCACGAGACCTGAAGGTTCTTGGAAAAGCATACAGAGCCTTGATTTCATTTCGAGGGTGATGGGAAAGCACTGGAAGTGTTCGTGAACAAATTACGGGAAATAGATGCTGAGTGCAGTTTCAGGTATGTTGGGTAGAGACCACCAGAGAGTTAGATGTGGAGGATTGGGGGTCCAAGGAGAGAGCTGGACTAGACACAAGGGTTTGGGAGTTACATACAACATTCGGATGGTAACTGAGGCCAAGGGGGTGGACAAGATGGGGGGGGGGGTCGCGGTGGGCATAAAGGGCTTAAGAGAGGGACAGGTGGGGGGATGGCATCCTCAAAGGATACTGAGATGGGCTGGCCAAGAAGAGTGTAGTGTTATAAAATCCAAGGAAAAGTATGTTTTACAAAGTGAATGAAAGTGTCAAAAATTGCTGAGCATCAAGTGAGATAAGAGCTTCAAATAGCCTAAGGAAATTAGCAGCAAGAGCATCAGTGACCCGAGCCAGAACAGTGTTAGCGGAGCCACGTAGGAGAGCACCGTGCAGGTGGCACAGAAGCGGAGACAAGAAAAGAAGCAACGCTTTCAAAATTTTGGTGAGAAGAAGTGGGAGAGCTAAGGAGGCAGTTACAAGGAACTGCTCTGCCGGTCGGATGATTTTATTTTGTTTGTACTGTAAGATGGAAGATGCTTGTATTCAACAATTGGATGCTGGTGGGAATGATCTATTAAGGAGAGTGGAAGTTAAGGATAAAGGTGAGAGGATTGATGCATAATGGATATAATGAGGTTCGTTGGGGAGGTGAGCAGGAGTGGGATACAGAAACTTAGACTGGAGAAAGGAGACCTTTTTACTGGATTTATTTATTACAAGAAGGAAGGGATGAGGTGGGTGTAGGAGAGTTTGTAGGATTGGAATTTAGAAGTTGGAGAGGGGGATTTGTCTGATGGCTTCTATTTTCAATAATGGGAAGGGGGTAGGCACCTGCGGAGGATGGGGAAGAAGAAGTGGGGAAGTGTGAGGAGAAAGAAGAGCTAAGTTACTTAACTTAGTATCTGTTATGACAATTGGGAGGATTGATTAGGGACAGAGGTGAAGGCAGGGTAGCCCAGATGATAACCAATCAGCCTAATTGTGTGATTTTCCTCCAGCAGAGTCATCAAACATCTTTCTTATTTTTTTTTTATCTCCAGCGACTTGTGAATAAAATTCAACTAATTTCATCCTAACTAGCAAAACCCTCAGAGGATTTACCGTAGGGAGATCCAAGTTAGCCAGGAAACCATTCTCCATTTTCCTAGATGTTTGGAGAAGCATGATAGAAACCCTGGTGGGGAAAGGAGATGACAGAGAAAAGTCCAATCGGATTTGCTATGATACATACTGGCAATCTGTTGATAAGCCTTCAACAATTGTATAGTGTTTTCTCAGTTAAAAGGGTATTTTTACAAATATTAATTCATCTCTTCCTCCCAATAATTTGCTCAAAATCATAGAGCAGGTGGGACTATGTCAAGACCAGCCCCAGGTTTTCTGAACTCTGAGCACTCTCATTTCAATATCCCAGGAGCATTTTGGACCCCACTAGAGGGCTGCTGAAATGGCATCTTCATCAGACCCAAGGGTTATTCTATAGTGAGGGTCTAGGGTCTTCTCTCATTGATGCCCTCGGACCCATTCTAAACACACACACACACACACACACACACACACATTGCTCTGCAATGGACTTGCACACACCACTGCTTGACTCAATGTCAAGCATCCTGCCTTCTCTGGACTAAGCTATTTTTTGACCTAGAGAATAATAGTAAGGACAATCCACACGTTACAAATAGTAATATTCTCTATTCTCTCTCTTTCTCTCTCTCTCTCTCCTGTCCCCTCACATGTCCTTGGGCTACCTGGTCATAAGTGGTGTAGTGGAATAGTGCCCTTGAGGAGGAAAGCAGCAGGATTCCTTACTCCTCCCTGTATTCCCAGATCTTCTATCTCCCAGTTTTTCTATCAATTAGAAGTACTACACCCCAGCCAAGTCCCTTTGGGAGGGGGAGCTCCCTTAACCATCAGTATCTTTTTGAATTTTATCACAAGATACTCATTTTTATCAAGTCATTGGGATATCTTGTACCATCATGTGGACATTGAGGCTTCCAAACCAATATGAGGTCATCGGTTGACTGTTGTCTTCCATGGTGGTCCTCGTCATTGTCATCAGATCCCCTGCCATGTATCAAAATGCAGAGACAGTGGTGAAGCAAGATCTCTATCTTGCATGAAGAAAAATCAAACATTATTTTTATCTGAACCTCACAAGCATTTAATATTTGGTTCCTGGTGACTACATAAAAGAGATTAAAATGTAAGTACTTTGGGGTGCCTGGGTGGCTCAGTCGGTTAAAAGGCTGCCTTCGGCTCAGGTCATGATCCCACGGTCCTGGGATCGAGCCCCGCATCGGGCTCCCTGCTCCGCGGGAAGCCTGCTTCTCCCTCTCCCACTCCCCCTGCTTGTGTTCTCTCTCTCGCTGTGTCTCTCTCTGTCAAATAAATAAATAAAATCTTGAAAATGTATATATATATATATATATATATATATATATATAAAGTACTTTGTTCCCATTAAAATCGAACAGACAGATTTTGACATGGGCACGGGTGTGAGGGTTAGGCAGGTGCATTCCAATTCTGTAACTCATTGATTGTATGAACTTGGTTAAGTTACCTAACCTCTTTGAGTCTCAGTGTTCTTTTGTAAAATGGTGGAAATATCTCGTTCACAGAAATTTGGGAGGATTAAAAGCACACATAGATGTTCGGAGAGTGGTCTCCCACCCCCTTCTCCAGCCCCCTCCCACGTGCTGGAATCAGAAATACTCCATCACAAAATATTACCTTAAAATGGAAATATTTGGTGAGAAAAATACCTTTGCAGGTGCCCGTGTTATTTTTGTCCTGCTCTATGAAGACATGACAGGACGGACCATCTTTTCCCAAAGCCTAATTAGAGTTTCCCCATTACTCTATTTGTGTTTGTTTTCGCTTCTTTCGTTCAAGTTCGGTTTTCAGGCGACCAAAATGAAATGCTCGCCAGAGTCATCCTTTGTAGCGGTGATGACACAAATTACATTGTTCTCCAGGGTTTAAAACACCCAGCCGTTAAATTTAACTATCTGAGCTTGGCAAATCTTTTCAAAAACAAAGCAGCTGTTTCCCTTTTGTTCGTTTCTTTAAAGCCTTGCTCGGGCTTAAAGATGTACACACTCCCACTGTACGCCCAGAGAGATACTGGGAAGCGGGCAAATGCACTTACTGGTGGCAAGGCTCACACTGATGGAAAGAGAATGAGGCACTGAATTTTATTTTCTAACGATTCAAAACTTTCTATTTGTTAAACAATGTAAGGCTTACGGTGTGTGAGGCACTATTGCAAGTCTTTATGAGTAATAAGTTGTTTAATCTCCATAAGGTAGGTACTACTACTCTTCCCACTTCACAGTGGGGGAGACTGCAGGGTAGAGAATTTGACAGTTGGGCCAAGATCTGCGAGGAACAGAGCTGGGGTTCTGGACCCAGGCCACCTGGCTCCACAGTCCATGTTTTAACTAGGTTCTTCCAGTTCTCATTTACTATCTGTTCTGTTTGTTTCGGTTCATCTTTATCACTTATGTAATGGCCCTCCCCTGCTTCCTGCTCATGACGGTAAGGGCCTTGTTGTTATTACCCTCTGGTGACTACCTCTCTAGTCCAACAAAGATGGCATCCCTTATCTGGTCACCACTATTGGAGCTGCCCACAGGCACGCCTCTCCGTGGGGTAGGGAACCAGTAGGAAACTTAACTCTGTCAGTAATTCATAAGAAGACACTCTCAGACCATGGGCAATGTGATTATAGCTGGGAGAGGCCTGAGGAAGAGACCACAGCCACAGACTCAGGTTGTGCTGCCCATAGCGATCATCTTCTCAAGTCTCTATGCTGAGTCCTTCCTGCCCGTGACACTCTCAGCAACCAGATCTGTTCAGTGTGTAGATGAGGGATTACGTCACTTTCGCCACTGGCCAAGACAGGGCCTTCGAGTGAATTAGAGAGAAACACCCACATGGCAGATGGCTGGCGAGGGTGTCTGGGCCAAGAGCATTCTCACTTTGGGTCATAAATAGCTTCAGAGATCACCTGCTGTGGTCCTGGCCCAATCACTGGTTCCTCGAAGTGCAACAGTTCAAGCCAAACAAACACTGCTTGAGCCTCCACTGACAACCAGGAACTATGCCAGATGCAGGGCAAACAAAGAGAACTATGGCAGCCTCCTTGGCCCCTAAGGTCAATGTCAACAGCAAATGTCAACATAGCATTATACATCAATGAAGGAGTTATATCTGGTACATCAGAGAGCAGAGAGGAGGGCCACCCATCTCAGTGGGGGCTTTTTTAGAGAAGGTGCCTGAGCACAGTGCTTGGCATATAGTAGTTAATAATTCATAGAGAATGAACACATACGTGGATAAATGAACAAATGGCATGTATGTATGTCTTAGAGAAAGCATATGTAGGTCTTGTAAGACAATTAAAAAAAAAGGAGAACTGGGTCCCAGGTAAAGAGAATAGCATGGGAGAAGCCCAGAGACAGGAAACAACTCTGTGTGTGTGGGGAATGTCAGTTCAAATCCTGAGGAGGAGAGCAGCAGGAGTGGAAGTAAAAGGGCCAGGAGCAAGATCCTATTTTATGATAAGGAAGGGGAACCTGGTCCAGTGGGTCAGTGCTTCTCAAACTTTAGCATGTATACAAATTACACTGAGATCTGACTCTAATTCAAGAAGTCTGGCTGGGGCCTGACACCTCTGGTTCTAGCAAGCTCCCAGGTGTTTCTGCTGCTGCTAGTCCATGGACCACACTTTGAGTAGCAAGGCATTAGGCGGGGCTAGCAAGCACTGATGGATTTGGAGAAGTAGAATGGCATGTGATTGACCCCTGGTAGGTAGTCCATGAATGCTGGATGAATAAGAACATTGAAGTATGTGAACAATGATTAATTAAAATTTACTTGATTTCACAAAGGGAATGGAATAAGCTACTGAATAGCTTCTAATACCAGTGTGCTGCGCTAAGTACCTGACATTCTCTCCTCTAATAATAGAAAGGAAAGTCCTGGCTCGAACTGTCTCTCCTTTGACTAAATGACTAGTATAATTGCACAACGGTTTTAAGTAACTTCTAAGTAGAAATAACCATATTTAAATGAACTCTAAACCAGAAATTTTTAGCATTGTGTAAACTGTAGATGCTATATATTTTCATAATATAATAGCATTTTCTTTTGAGTCCTAAGTCCAGGCACATTTTAAAATTCAACTAAGCCACTACTCACAACTTTAATGCTTGTTATTGGGGGGAAAAATCAGCTTAAGCTTGAGCCCTTGGCCACCAACCCACAACTACCAACTCCTAAAATTGGTCCAGATCTCTAATTTTACATTCAGAATTACACTAGGATCTCTAGCTAGCTAGCCTTGGGTGTTCTGGGTTAAGGACACCACCTAAAGCTCGGTTGTTTGGAACTATTATTTCCAGAGAGGGAAAAACAGCTACAGCAAATTGTCCTTCTTTTCTGTTCGCTTCCTGCTGCGCTGGTCAGACACAGTGACGTTTGACTCATCTCTATCGAAACCATCAGAAGGTCTTACAAACATAGGCCTGTGGATCTTCCAGGGTATGGATGTCAACCCTTATTCTATCATGCTCAGTAGCATAGAGAGGACTTGGCAGAGGGGAGGAGGAGGAGCAGAGCGGATGCCTGGGTATTAGACCGCTGTGAGTCCCAATCTCAGTTGTCACCGAAACACATGCTGTGGTATCTAAGTAAACATATTTGACCTCTTGCCTCAACTTTAAAATTAAGAGAATATTATAGAAGATACTTTGGATCTTGACCTTCACGGCATCCCTTCTTGTTCATTTGGTAACAACCTCCCTCCCGTCCCATTGTGGAGAGAAGCCTACTCCATTCCCTGTCAATCAGATTACCCTAAGGGAAAGCAAGAGACTCAAGCCAGGGCAACCAGACACACCACCACCACCACCATCATTCGTAGGCCTTGACCCAGGGGCCAGAGACATCAGAGGCTGCCAGGACAAACTACCATTATTCCCTGCTCCCAAATCCCCCAGATTGTCTGTGTTCTTGTTCGTCCTGAAGCCTGATGTTTAGCTGTTCCCATGGTTCCATGAGCCGAACAAATTCCTTTTTCAATCAAATTTACCAGTGTTGGTTTCTGTTGCTTGCCACAAGGAGCCCTAGATGATGCAGATACTTAATGCTGTGAGGATTAGCAATAACATCAGCAGTTCCTGGTTTAAAGGCTCAATGTCTGGTCCCAAGAACTCATATTAAGGAATAACTTAAGGTTACACCACAAGCAATCAATCCTAGGAAGATTTGCAAAGCTCGTGAGTCTCTTAAGGAGACTCGGGGTGTTAAGCCACAGGAGTGTCCCCTTGGCAGTTCTGTCTATGGTTTAATTAACTGAGAGGCACAGAAAATTTCCCAAATCAAAAGCACTTTTCCCTACTAGCCTGCCATCGTTCCTGAAATTCCCACCATTCATGTCGTGTCTCAAGCTTAATCATAAAAAAACACTTGCTTAAAGCACATATATATGGTGCTTCCCTGACCTAGTTAAAGGTGTATTGTTGGTATATACATAGTAAGGGCTTATGTGTCCTGTCCCCTAAATGCAAAGGGACAAATGTTTGACCAATCTGGAGAGAGGCTTAAACTCACCATGCCTAGTATGTCATTTGCGCTCAAGGTTTGTAATCATAAACATTTACTTTGTTAAGAGATTTTGTGTCTTTTTTAAAGAGACTTTATTTTTAGAGCACTTTCAGGACAGAGAATTTGTGTGTGTTTTAAAATATTTTATTAAGACTTCAATTTTTCCATTATGATAAAACATAATTATACAGCCCTATGAAATTTTTAATTCGTTATATTCCACTGACAATAAGAGAAAATATCAGGATGTTTTCATAATAGAAGATGACACTTCCCTCAACATTTAGAAACCTATAGCCCACCCCTGCAAAGCCCTGGATGTTCCCTCTGAGGGAAGCCGGGAGTTTTATGTCACTTGCTCCAAACATTGCCTATTTATTATTTATTTGTTATATTTCAGAGACACACTTCCTCTAGAGAGCTCAAGGCCATGTGCCAAGGACTTTCGTCTTCTTAGTTATAAACATCCTTCTAACCTTCTAATAGCCAGAGCAGCAGAATGTCAAGGGCAACAGAAAAGCAAGAGGGAGTGAAAAATATGTTCAAGGAGCATCTCAATGCTCTGTCTGGATGCTGCTTAGGAGAACACCAGAGTGGTCTTCAGTTTAACGAGGAGGCCTATTGGTTTTCCTTCCATAAGAAAATTGAAATGATTTTATACCAAACTCAGGGGGGAAAAAATAACAGAGAAAATAAAGTTGAATTTGTAGGCTCTTGTTCTAAACTAAAAGTTACTGGACAGCAGGTACTTAGTAAATACGGTATCTCCATATCAACAACAGTATCTCTGAAATTTATTGAGTGCTTACCATGTGCCAAGTTTATGGGTCCCTTCACATTGTCTTCTCCAATGAGGTAAATCTTATTCTTATTCTCACATTACAGCTGAGAAAACTGAGGCTCAGAAATTTGCAGAATCTCATCCGATAAATGGGGACCTACTATCCGAACCTCAGAGCTCATACCCTCTATTATTATGATATGCTGCCTCCTTTATGTTTATTCATTTGTCTAAGTCATTAAGCTGTCAACGTAGGATAAGAGCAAGGCAAGAGGAGAAAATGTCATGACCATTTGCCAAAACTGCTTCTCCTCAAATAAATAACAGCAGAAGAAAATTTTAAGAATATTGAACTGGAACTCATAGAACAAGACCAGGGCTAAATTCTGTCTGACCATGGGCAGCCAGCCTCCTAAGACAGCCCTCATGCTCCCACCACCTTGTGCGTGCAGCTCGGTAATGCCCTCCCCTTGAACAGGGGCTGGACCTAGTGACGCACTTCTCGTGGACAGCCATGGGACAACACTTCTGAGGAAGTCTGAAAAGACAGTGCCCTCTATCTCGGGCACTCTCTTTCATACTTGTCCGTTCTGAGGGAGGTCACCTGCCAAGTGGTGAGCTGCCTTATGGAGAGACCCCCATGGCCATGCATTGACGTCTTCAGTCTCTCCTGGACAGGGCCTGAAACCTGCCAAGAGCCATGTGAGCAAGTCCACCCCTTCCTGTACCTTCTTTCCCACCTTCTGCTCAAAAGAGCATGTGAACATCCTATTTCTGCCCATGAGCCAGTTGAACAGGAAAGCTGATTTGTGAAGGTTGGTGCATCAGCACACGCCATCATAAAATAACAAAAACATCACAGGGATGATGTCATTTAGGTCTGCTAACCCTTTCCCTGACAGGTGCTATGATTCTCATTTTATGGATGCCAAATCTGCGTCTCAGGGAGGTTAGGACACCAGATAAACACTTCGATGATTTCCCCTGAAAACCCAAGGCCAGAAATTGAAACGGAAAGCAGGTCTTCTGGCTCCAAACCCCATGATCTGTAGAGCACATCTGGAGCCCATATTTTTTCCTCTGGGACACCGACTCCTCAAAACCAAGATGCCCAGGCTGAGTCAAGCGACGTCCAACACTGAGGTGACGAGTAGTGCCACGGTGGACTAGAAACAGGTCTGCTTGGTCAGACTGAGCTCCGTGTCTCAGAAATGCCCTTCCTCTCTAGTTTGGGTGGGCCGAGGGAGACATTCATGTGGGAGATTTGGGGGCAGAAGGGAAGCGGCAGCCCTGTTAAAACAGGGCACACATTGTGGCTTATCTGCTGAGCCATCTCGTTGCTCTGAGCAACAGCTGGGCCAGCAGATACTCCACCTAAGATGAAGCTCTTAAAGGCTAACTGATAGCACACATCTGTGTCAGGTATAAGGAAGATAGAAAGTCAAGAGACAGAATGGGCACGCATTTGCTCATGCTCTCTCTGTCTGAATGTGATTTAAAAAAAAAAAAAATTTTTTTTTTTAAGTAGACGACCCTGAGATCAAGACCTGAGCTGAGATCAAGAGTCTGACACTTAACCAACTGAGCCACCCAGGTGCCCACCTTCTGAATATGATTTAAACAGAAGGAGAGGGAAGGCCTGAAAGTCATCCCATGGAAGGAGTTTTGCTCTAAGTCAGCCTGGAGAGGAAGCTTCAGGAACACTAGAAAGACTTGGCCCAGAGACCCTGGGTCTCTGCCACCTTGCTCCCTAAGCCCAGCAAGCCATGACAAAGGGAGGCAGGAGGACAGAGAGGGAAATCTAAATCATTTGTTCCAGGCTTTGCTTCTAGACTATTCCCTACACGTTGTGTGGACTCCATGGGGATGTAGGGGGATGAGAGGAAGAGGACTAAGGGAGACCCTCTGTGCATTTGTTACAGACCTGACCTACCACTCAGAGGTAGGGCTTTCACTGAGCCCCCGCTAATGCCCAACCTGGCACTCAGTTCTGTGGGCATCCAGAAGATTTATACCACCCCTTAGGGTCCTTGTCTTTGGAGCATTTACAGTCCAGCTGGCAGGAATGGCCTGCTTGTTTGGAATAGGGGTGGAATAGGGGTGCAGTCAAGTGCTAAACCAGTGAGGTAACCGGATGGATGGTTTGGGAAGAAACTGATCAGTAGGCATGCTGTGACTCACTAAAACAGTAAGTTTTAGCCAAAAAAATAGAAGACAAGTTTTAGCCAAAAAAATAGAAGACAAGAATGGGAATCAGAAATCTAACACCAACTCTGCTGCACGTTCTCAAATACCTTGTAGTAAATGGCTTTCTTTCAGCCCCGACTCTGCTACCAGACCACTGGGCTTCCAAATCTGGCTCCACTACTTATGATTGATGTAACCATAGGCATTAAGTTATTTAACCTTTCTATGCTTCCTTTCTTATGTGCACTGTGGGCCTTATAACAGCACCTACCCCTGAGACCGTAAGGATTACAGGAGTTAGTACAAGAAAATCCCTTAGAACAGTGCCTGGCACTGTGCATGTATAAATGTATTATTTTATTATTATGCCTCCTTCTAGTTCCCTATCTCCAATTGGGTCCAGGATTTATTAACCTCCTTTGAATGAACCAAGGTCTTGCTCTGATTTTCCTTTAAATAACCTACAAATTGCCATATCACGCAAATGTTTTGTTAGTGCTGTGGGGTTTGGATTTCAATTAAAAATTCTCTGTCCCCAAGGACACAAATCCTGTTCTAATAACATTGAAGATTAAAGAGAGTTTGAAGCTAAAGTACAGTTGGTTTGTATAATTGAAAATAGCCTGAGAGAGTATGGATGCATTTTTTAAAAATCTAAGTGCATTGTCATTGAAAAGTTATTTTTTGTTTGGAAAAGAATAAAAAAAAAAAATCATTGTCACACCATAGCAACCAGACTGGTAAGCGATACAGAACAGGCTGAACTGATAAAAATATCTGAAAATGCCCAGATTGATGAAATGTTCTAAAAATAAGTTTAATAAAATAGTGAACAAAATAAAATGGGCCTAATTTTTCATACATGCCTTTTCATGTTTTATTTTTCGAAAGCTAAAATATTCACTTTGAAAATCATTTTAACATTGCCATCTGGTAAAAAAAAAAAAAGGAAGAAGAAGAAGAAGTTAAAAGCCCTAGACTTTGGACAACAGAAAAAGGTATTTGTGGAACTAAGGAGTAAAACTTCAGCATTCTAAAGGGAAACAAATACATACGTAGGCCAAAGTTGAGAGTTTATACTTTTGCATACTAAGTCTTCAAAGCAATAACTTTTAAAATACCCACATGCTTTCCAGTAAACTAATTTATTTTTCCCACTATTATTATTTATTTCTATTTTCAGGATTTTGAAAGCAGATGGACACTGTTGCTTTGCCAGCCTTAAGAGAAAACAGAATTTTCAATTATAAATTCTAACATTAGAGGAGTGAAACCCTATCCAACTCCAACAAGGAAATTAAGGGTCTAAAATAGGAGTGTTTCAGAAGAAGAATTGCCAGCATTTGTTAGACTAGATTTAGGAGGGAACTTGCTTCAAGTCTGGAGTTGATCAAGGGCTCTTTGTGTTTCCAGAGTAGACCCACAACACTGAGAAATGAGCTGAGCTACTCCAAAAGATACTTGGGTATTTTTATATTTTTATGAGCGGGAAAGGCAAAGCAATGTTCTATCATGACAAGGATATGCTGGGTAACACTTTACAAACCACATCTTCATTCATTCCATTCATTCAACAAGTATTAATTGAGTTGGACCGATAGGAGATGTGCCAAAGCCCTGTGCTAAGACCTAGAGATGTGAGAATGAGTAATGCACAACTCCTGTCTATAAGGAGTTTGGAATTTTAGGGAAGAAATTTGGACATGTAAGCAAACACATTATTTTGACACATTTATTATGCTATAGATATGTAAGATAATCTTAGGAATCCAAAAAGGAGAATGATTGATTCTCCTGAAAGAACGTAGGAAGGCTTCATACAGGAGTGATAATTTTGCTGACCTTTCAAGAGTGCTATATTTTATTGGTTTAGGGCGAGAGTATCGTTCCAGACCCAAGGCATGCTAGTAGGCAGGTCATGGAGACATGACATGAAGCATGACACCATGGCTGAAGTGAGGGGTCCAGGGGTGGGTTTTCAGGGGCTAAGAGATGGGGGCCAGGTTGCAGGGGTAGGCAAGCACCTCATTGTGTAGGGCTTTGTGTGACATGTGCAGGAATGTGGATCTTCTCCGATACAAAAAGAACCTCAGTTCAGGGGGGTTAAGCCAAGGAGTTGAATGCTCATACCTGTACAGATACAGGTGGAACTGAATCTAAGTGGAAAACAAGTAGTGAAGGCATTAAGGAGGCTACAACAGTAATTCAGTTGGCAGGTGAAGAGGGCAGGAAAGAAGGCACTGGAAATAGAGATATGGCGGGTGGGGCATTGGAATTGGGAGGATTTAACGGCCCCTCGTTTGCTCTGATGGAGATATAAGGGGGGTGTGGGTTTGGATATACTGAACTATCCAGACAATAGGGCAGAGTGCCATGACTTGTGTGTCATTTGACGCTCATCACCTAGGACAAAAACTATAGTAGTTTTCAATAAACATTTAATTAATAGGTGATGGATAAACAAATGAATGAAACCACACCTGAGGGACATCCGGTAAGCCACTGGCCACACCTGAGGGACACCATCTGGCAAGCCACTGGCCATTCAGGCTAAACACATAGATTTGGGAAAGTGAGCAAGTAGGTGAGAAGCATGCCATGACTAAAACCCCAGGGAAATACCAGAATATAAGGTGGAACAGAGAAAAGAGAGCGGAGGAGCCTGAAAATTAACAGGTTGAAAAATGAGAAAAAAAATTCTCTATCTTTAAGTCCCTCTGTGAATATACATTGTGCCTATAGAGTTGACTGATTCCTATTTTGTGCTTCTTATCTGCCTTGGAAGACGTCTCTAGTGACAAAGCATGGGCTTTGAGGCCCCAGAGAACTAGATTCAAATCTTATTACTGTCCCTTTCTAGCTGAGACTCTGAAAAAGTAACCTCTGAATATCAATTGCCTCATCAATAAGATAAAGGTAATAATAATGCCTACTGTATAGAGTTCTGTTGAAGATTAAAGCTAACACCATATGTCAATGTATATAACTCATACTGAGGGTTCGATAATATTGGACCCTTCACCCTCTTAAAATACGATATATACAATATCGCCTTAGAGTTCCTGGATTTAACAGTCATGCCTTCAACTTTTTGTAAGCATCCCAGAATTCCCATGACCTGCTGTGGAAGTCGGTCTTTTAGCCACGACACCAACTTGAATGCTGATGTTAGGAAGTGAATGTGTGCAAACCAATCACCCAGCCTTCAAATGTTCAGCATTCTTAGTGTTTTCGGCTTCTCCGGACATCTTTGTTAATGCTTGTCCAATACTATAACAGCCTTTTAAAAATTGAGTATTTGCATATATTTGAGGCTGTAAAAATGGTTACTATAAAACAAAGAGGAAATAATTTTATAGATAGACCCTCTATGCCAAGTAGCACACTGCAAAAATGACATAGGTAATGTGCATTAAAATTGCTGGGAGGAAAGAATAGTCTATCCTTATTTAGATTTATTACTATTGTTCAATAATTTATGAATGACTGTTTGAACTTGAATCCCACTTATTTCACGGGTTCAATTTCCTTCTTGCTGAAGCACATTTTTTAGTAGTTCATTCAACAGATCTTAAGAGTGGCAAAATCTCTCTGTCTTTGCTTGTCTCAAAATGTCTTTATTTTGTCCTCAGCTTGAATGACAGATTAACTGGATACTGAGTTCCCATTTGATATTCACTTTCTGTCAGTGCTTTGAAGATGCTATTCTATTGTCACTGTCATTGATTGCCACTGATGAGATCTTTGCCAGTCTAATTGTTGTTCTTTTGTAAGCTCCTTTTTTCTTAGGTGGCTTTTAAGGTTTTCTTTTTCGGTTTGATATTCTGAAATTCCATTATGATATGTCTAGTGTTTATTTATTATTAATTGCTATTTCACTTGCACAGAGCCTAGATTTTTATAGTTACAGGTTGGTTTCTCTGAAAATAGATACTGGAATGGAGTATGGAAAGCACCATGCTTATTGGGGTGCCAACACCGGACCTCTATTTTGGCAAGTACCATCATCATCATTGCCATCGTCAAACCAAGTTGTACTCTAGCCTCTCTCACTGTCAGCCCTGGTCGGCAGAGAGCCACCGTGGGATGTTTAGTGATGCTCACACTCCTCATTAGCACATCCCATGTAACTTTGGTAAATGGCATTTCATCTAGGTTTTTCTGTAGAACATAACCATCTGGTTATCCATCTAACCATACATAGAATACCTATTCCTGATTGCTTACTTCCTTGAGCCTTTTAATCCTTTCTTTCTTGACAATTCTGCCTTGGCACTGCCTACTTTGGCAATTCTGGCTTTTCAACTTCACTTAGCACGGGCTATAACTTTTTCCATGCCTCTAGGAGCCATCCTAGTAGCAATTTCGAGCCATTTCTTGGGGGTCCTTGTCAGTGTTGATCCCATCGATTCTTTATCTCAGGAGAGCACTCCCAAGTAAATAAACTTACCTATCCAATTTTATGTTTTGGCCCTCTTGATCCGGTACCCTCAGAATCCAATCCCACACATGCTGTCTGGCTCCTGCCGGTATATGCTGGGTAGGTCTTGCAGCACCTTTGGGGTATGGTCCGGTTATTCCCTTACCAGGCCCAGCACATCACCAGATGGTTTAAGCTGTTCCTTAATGCCAATGATTGGCCTAGTATCCAAGAGGAGATATGGAGGCAGGTCCTGGGAAGAGAAGGAGGACATGTCACCTTGGGAGAAAGAGTCCTCAACACTAATTCCTGAGCACTGGGGAGTTGGACATGGAGAGTGGGATGCTTACTCTTATGGGGAAGATTGGCAACATCTGCAGGCTCAGAGGTTGGAGAAGACTTGAGAAGTCAAAATCTTCAAGGGCATCTTCCTAGATGTCCCCATGTTGTGTGTCCAGGTACCAGGTTTTTCTCAACTTAGTGTAATAGACCTGGCCCTGTTGGACACTTGACCGTCTTTGAAGTCTAGCCATCATATTCTTAAGGTCTAGGCTTGGTCCTCATTTTTCCTTACCTTCCTGCTAGAGATGAGAGCTTTTTTGTAAGGAACCAAACGAGAACCCCCTGGTTTTCCCACCTGGTTTTCCTGTAGCTCTGTCTCATCCTTAGCTGCTCTTCATATCTCTGTAAAGCATCAGTGCTACTTAGCAAAAAATGGCCACTCCAAATAACTACCATTTTGTCTATGATCTTAAGTGCTTGAGACATCCCACCCATGAGAGCATCCTTTCCCATTGATATGGCCTCTCACTTCACCATTGGTGAGAGATTTAATGATATGCCACCTTGTGCCAGGGGCTATAGAAAACAAGAATAGGAGGGGCGCCTGGGTGGCTCAGTCGGTTAAGCGACTGCCTTCGGCTCAGGTCATGATCCTGGAGTCCCGGGATCGAGTCCCACATTGGGCTCCCTGCTCAGCAGGGAGTCTGCTTCTCCCTCTGACCCTCCCCCCTCTCATGAGCTCTCTCTCTCTCTCATTCTGTCTCAAATAAATAAATAAAATCTTTAAAAAAAAAAAAAAAAAGAAAAGAAAACAAGAATAGGAGAGCAGGTTCTAATCCTTGCTCCAATTCTTGCTGTGGTACATCTGAGACAGTCTGCTGACATTCCATCAGTAAGCATGGACTACTGACGTGTGGGCTTTTCCAAGAATCTAGAATTGGAATTATTTTTCTTTTTATCCTTAAATTCATTTACATTGAGCAGAATAATTTTAGCTTCCTGGAGTTATATAAAGAGTTCAAGATAGTCTTATAATAATTCATACACACCATAACCTCTGCCAACAATAATCCCATGTGCCTTCAAAATGAGGAAATTAGTGTTGGCCTGTGTTGTATTATAATCTGCACTGTGTATTGTAAATGGCTAAGTAAGCACTTATTAAGACACTTAGATGAATAAAAAGAAAAATATCTTTTTAAATGGGCAACATATATAAGTCTCTTGACCTTCAACAACTTAAAAAAAAACCCAACTCCGTTCCTAAGTCATATCATATTGGCAAAGGGTGTGATTATTTAAGTTAAATTACCTATGAGACAAAGGTATGCTCTTCACCATAAGGCAGAACTTTCTAACAATGGCACAGGCAATGTAGCTCTCTGCTTTAACAAACAGTACTCTATAAACTCTACCTTCTACTCTGTGAAGGTAGAGAAAGCAGCTGCAAGGTGGCTTCAAGGACTTGAATAAAGAGCACACTTACGCAGCTGGTAGAAGCTGAGTGTATGGCAAATGATCCAGACCTCTCTCCGAGGGGAGATTTCAAGTAGGGTATTTTCAATTACCTACTGTCTGTTCAACCTTTGCAAGGAATTTAATTGGAACAGACAGAGTATTTAAGGGGAATAACTAATGATATGATAGATTAGTAATGATCAATAGGCAGGGAATCACTGCATTAGTTGAAGCATGGTACTTTCTGAGCATGGTATTTTCACTCCTGGGGGAACAAAATTCTAATTATAATTCTCCAGCATTCAACACTCTGGAGCTTCTAAAGACGTTTGCATTCTTTTAGAGAGAGAACAGAGTCTGCAGTTTTATAATTGTATATTAGCAAATGTTGACAGCACTGGAAATCAATAGCCTGATTGCTCTGCTCCTGTTGATTGGTATTAACATAAATAGCCCTTGTACTAGATTAACTCTCCAATTTGTCTGAAAGCATATTTTCCTCCTTCCTATAGTAATAGAGTCAAAACAATGGCCTGAGTATGTTGTATCAACATGAGGAATGTACTATAAAGACACTTTCTGGGTCTCCTTACATAAGGGAATATTGACTGTAATTATGAACTTTCAACACAGAAGATCCTGTGTTGCCCACTTAGTAAATGTGAAAGCCCAACATCCGTCCACCATTAGTCTGAAGAAGGATAGATTATAGTAGCATCATATATAACTTGAGGTTCCTTCTAGGAAAGATGTCATTTTCTCAGCCACTAAAATGTCACTGAGTTATAAATTATCACATTATATATAAATTAACCCATCTGCTCACACATTTTGACATAGTTTTCAAGACTACTGTTTGAGTATTTCTTAATGTATATATGTGGTGAGTAATGGAATAAGGATAAAAATTATTTTTTCTCATTTTTTCACAGATGTTCTTTATTATTTTCTTTTTAATAAGCCATTCCATGCAAGTACACTCTCAAGCCACAACCCACAGGTTAATTTCATGCCCAAACTTTTCAAACTTTCTAAGCTTGCCTCTATAATTTAAAGTCAGACTTTGAGTGGCTAAGTAAGGATGGAGAGAAAAGAGACATCAAGAAGAAGAAGGTGGGAGAAATAAAGGCAAACCATGGAATAGCCTTTGTAAGGCTAATATGTGGGGGGAAAGGAATGATAGGAAAATAGTAGAAAGGAAGAGAGAAGGAAGCACAGGCAAGAAGAACTGAACAAATTAAACTTTTCATTCTTGGCCTGGGGGTTACAAGTTCTCTGGTGTTTTGTCACTGTCCTTGGAAATGCTCATTGGTCAATCAGCTGTTTTCAGTTCTTCACCTGGTCTTTATCCTTCAGACACTGAATGTGGTAGTCATTATGGCCCCAGGAGAGAAATGAGTCTTCATTCAGAACTCTGTCCACAGAAGGGTAGTTTGACAAAAGCTTCTGAAATCCATTTACCTTACAGATAAGTAAGAGTGGAACCAGAGAGATAAACCAACATGAATTGAAATGCTGGAGAATATAAACTATGGAATCCAAGAGCCTGGAAATTGGAGCTGCCTCTGCCACCTACCAGCTGTGTGATCTTGACTGGGGAAGTCTCTTAGCCTCATACAACTTCTATATCTTAGTTTGTAAAATGGCGCTGCAATTCCTACTTCAAAGGATAAAATGAACTATGTGATAGAAAATGCCTAGAATGATATTTGAATGCAGTGGGTATTCAACGAAAGGTGTCTGTGATTATGATCATCCATGCCTCCTGGCCCTCTGTCCACTGCTCTTTCCACCCTATGACTTAATTAAATGAGTGCTCAATTTGTAAAAAGAGTTCACCACAGAATTACTTCAGGAGTTATATTCCTCCATTGTGTTTAATGGTCTATTTATGGTCTACTGAGCTCTTGACAGAGATGTGAGGGAACATGAGGAAAGGAGAATGTCAAGTTGTTTGAGCCACCACCAACTCACTATTAATCTGGAAGTGAAATAGCCCTGAAAGTGTCACAAAGACATAGAGAAATATAATCTCATATGATTTATCGGGAATTCATTTAGTATGTAATGAGGTACATGTATGCATTAGTCTCGGAGGGTTGCCATCACAGATGACCACAAGCTGGGTGGCTTAAAACAACAGAACTTTGTGGACTCACAGCTCTGGAGCCTACTCTGAAATCGAGGGCACACTCCCTTCAGAGGGTCTCATGGAGAATCCTTCCTTGCCTCTTCCTAGCTTCTGGTGCTTGCCAGCAATCCTTGGCTGTCCTTGACTTGGAGCCACATCACTTGATTTCTTCTGTCTTCCCCCTGGTTTTGTCTGTGTACCAGAATCTCCCTCTCCTTTCTTTTATAAACTCCTCAGTCATCGGATTTAGGGCTCACTTTATTCCAATATAACCTCATTATAACTTGATTACTTGTATAAAGGCCCTACTTCCAAATAAGGTCACATTCACATATTCTGGGGGTTGGGACTTGAGCATATCTTTTAGGAGGACACAATTCAACCCACTAAAATGTATAAATTAAAATGTGCTTAGATCCAGGCCAATTTTGATGTGGGCTAGTGGAATCTGACTTGATACCTCATAGTTACAGTCAATCATAATAGGAAGATATATTAGGCATGTAGTAGCATTAAAAATATTTTTAAAGCATTCACCTTATAAATATTTATTTTGGCCCTCAAAGCATTTACTGATCTAGCTCATCTCCATTACCCTGGGAGATACAGCAAAGACCATGCACCTGGGTGAGTGTCTTGGGTCTACTGCTTACTACAGACCTCATTAATTAATGTCTACAATTTATTAGACCCTTGTAGAACTTCACACATTATGCTAAGCATTTTACAAACATGATATTTAATTCTCACTTGAACCCCATGAGGAAGACAGTATTATTCCCACTTTATAAACTAGGACTCAGAAACTATTTAGAGAAGTTAATTATCTTGTCTAAGACCAAACAGCTAGTAAGTTCGGGATTAGAGATTTGAGCCCTCGTCCATCAGATTGCAGTACCTGCGCATTTAACCATAATGCTCTTTTCACTTGAAGCAAAAGTTGTACTTAGCTCCTCTGAGATTTAATTTCCTCCCAAGCAATCTGTGATGGTTTGGCTCCTGATGTGCCTTCCTATAACACAGAGGCTGGAAAGCCTAAAACTACCTTCTATACATGCTCTTGCAGGTAGAGTGCTGAATGTCCGGCCCCATCATTTAGATGTCCTCCTGTCGATCTAGAAGGCCAAAGTGAAGCAGAAGCCATCTCTCTGCCACATGGGCTGCTTTTCTGCTGGCGAGCAAGGTTGTGGGGAGTGAGGCTTAGGGCAATAGTTTTCCAGTGCCCATTCTCCAGGTGCCTGAGGATTAAAGGGAAGCCTTAGCGAAGACGGTGGATGCCCTCTGCCTTCTGGCAGCCAGTCACCAGCTCTGTGAGTGTAGAGAGCAGGAACAGAAGGCAACTTCCTGCCCTTACTTTTTGATCCTTGGACTGCTGCTTTGGTGGTATGTCTGTGAGCTCCAAAGCTCCCGGGGGGCAGCCTCCAAGGTTGTAGCTTCTTTGATGGTTGCTTCTGCATTATTTGGGGAGTTGTTCTTACAGGCGGGGCCTAGAACCCATTCCCCTAGCCCTTCCAATTCTATAAGCATCTAATATCCTTAAATGATTTCTCCTGAAACTTCCTAGAATGGATTCTATTTTGTGTACTCAATCCTCCTTGGTTAATGTATGAATCAAGATTAATAATAATTGCTCATAGGGCCTTTTCTTTTCTTTCTTTTTTTTTTTTTTCAGAAAACTGAACGGAGGGACACCTGAGTGGCTCAGTCGGTTAAGCATCTGCCTTCAGCTCAGGTCATGATCCCGGAGTCCTGGGATTGAGCTCCATGTCCGGCTTCTGCTCAGTGGAGAGTCTGCTTCTCCCTCTTCCTTTGCTCCTCCCCCCTCTCATGCTCTCTCTCACTCACTCACTCTCTCTCTAATAAATAAATAAAATCTTAAAGAAAATGGAACAGAAAAATGTATATAAAGATATATCACAGTGGATATTTGTGAATATTCTTATATACTTCCCTCTCTGCTCTCATTATAAAACAAAAAAAAAATGGACATTGTCATTCTATGTGAAATATACTCAGCATTTTCCAACAAACACATATCCCCATAAAAACCACACCAAGAGGGTATGAACTTGAGAAACAGAATATTTCTGTCCAGTTTTTTCCATTCTACTCTCTGGTTTTCCTTCGGTCTATGTTCTTCACTTACTTAACATTTATAGAGAGCTCATATATGCCAAACATTATGTTACCCTTATTTATATAGTAAGATGGTTTTCTTGCCAAAAAGAAGGCATTCCCTATGAGATTGAATTCCCACTGGGCATGAACCTCAGGCTCATGAATGAACTCTTGACAACCCAGAAATATTCTGAGACCATGACATGATGGTCACTTTGTGACCTGATCTCAGCAAAGATCTCTGAGAAGTCAGTTCTGCTGGGAAATGTTACTCATTCAAGCTCTTCACTGGGATGAGACTGAATGGCCAAACTACTACAGTAATGCCTTTTAGGAAGGACTGTGTCCTTGTCCAGGTTGAAAATGGGTTTAAGCTCAGTGCTCAGCCCACTGGCCCACTCTGCAGACTTGGTACCAGCTCTAACCCCCATCTGCCCTGAAAGGCCAGTCATATCACAGAAGCAGGGAAAGGCAGAACACAAAAGGGAAAGAAGCACTTTCCCAAACTAAAAACTGCCTAGGCCACCAAGGACAGCAAATGTCTTTGAGGTTCATGAAAGACGTAGGAATCTGATACCTCCACTAAAGAAAGTTTGACTTCTGCCTTTCCCCTTTGGAAATGAGGTCTAAAGCAGGAAGTTACTGGAGCATCCCTCTCTAGCTATGACTAGCTGGATCTCGGGGATCAAACTCAGGGTCTAAAAAGCACAGCCCTGGTTTTTCCCTAGTGAAGTCTAAGACAGAGAACCTACAGATTGGTTCTCTGCATGCCGTTCATATCACATGGATTCGTTATTCCAAGAAGACATCACATTTTTCAGACAACAGGTTTTTCTGGTGACCTATTTCTAGTGACTAATGGGAACACAAAAGCTTCAAAAACCTCAAACACAACCTGCTCCCCCACCCCCTCCATACACACATGCTGTGATTTTGCAAAAACATGATTCACTGAATGTTGTTGATTGTTTATTTACTGAACAAAGGCTGCTCTCCGCTTCCTTGTGTGATGGGTGTAATTACCAACGTTCTCATCCCATCCTCTGCTGCAAGGTTCACCATTTCTCAAAAATTGTAGCAGGCATTGGTAGGGAGACAACCTGCGATAAAAGTAAGTTTTGAAGGAAAGGCTAGTGTCCTTCCTTGACTTAAGAATTTGAACATCAGGCTACCCGCCAAGGAATGAGCCAGTGAGGATGCCAGGATCCTGGGAGATGTGGGACTCCTCTGACCTCCAACTTTAGCCTGAAGACTCTCTAAGGTCCTGAAAAACCCTCCTTAAACTGCAGGGGCGTGTCTGATGCTTTCACACAATCTTCCTTCCCTTTTCTTTTCACTGGAGTCCAATTTACATGGTGAGCCAATGCTCTCCAGCCTTTCCCAACATTCTTTCCATTTTCTCTCACACCGCATGTCCCCTACTGAAATCCTTGCATGTCTGATCCTATCTGGATGTCTGCTTCCTCTGGAAATGAGACCAACACACAGAATTCAGTATGAGAGTCGATATCCCCCAGAACCATCTACCCTACTGACAAAGAAAGAATTACACTGGACTCAGACCCAAGTTCAAAACACGAGAGATGACCTTCTTCAGCCATTAAATCTCTTCACCATTACCTTAGAAGCAAAGGAGCTAAAGTCTTCTTGCAAAGGTTGGGGGGGGTGCATTTAAAAATACCATCTGGGAGCAGAATATTTAACTCCAAAAACAACTAGATTCCACTGAAATAGCAAACAGGAGCCAGAATTGCTAAATTCATCTCTACTTAGAGAAGGAAAGTGCATATATGCTCTTGCTCCAGAGTTTTTGTTTGTTTGTTTGTTTTGTTAATACAATGGGTAATAGAAAGGCTGAGTTCATTATGGCAGTCAAGTCCCAAGGCAGCCAGAGAGCCCACGATTTCACTCTGTGTCTCATCCAACCCTCTGATCACTCTCCTTTGGCCATTATGCCTCATATAATGCATTCTAATGGTTTAAAATGACAGCGTTTTGTTTACAAAATGGCTCCATTCCTCAGGAAACCGAAGAGCCTGTGCACCATAACACAGCTATTGATAGAAAATAAAATGCACAGTGTGACAGAAGCTGGTCCCCACCTTGCTGCCCTGTTATCCATTTTCGGGTCACATTTGCTCATTCATCAACTCGGAAGGAGGGCCTGAGGGGCACAGCCTAATAGGACCTACAAGAACTAAGCAAAGAGCTCAGTAAAGGTAAAATGAGTTCCAACCCCGCACAAATACAAAGGAGATGGATTTGACCCAAGTTTTCGCTAAACACTCTGACCTCGAGAGGCAAGTCTTGTGACTCTGTGGATTTGCTATCTTTGCTGAATATGAAAATGTCTGCCAATATTAGAACATTAGCCAGAGCCTCGGTAGCCTCTCCCCTTCACATTTTTAAAATAAGAAAAATATGCAAACCACAAATATTATCTAAAACCCATGGAAGAGGGTCTGCTTTCTGTAAGAGGTAGAATTTACAACCTAAAACAAGAGGCCAGATATCAGTCCTAGACTACCAAATGCCAGGTTCTTAGTCCACTTTGGTCTTCTATGACCTGGAGGAAGAATTTTGTAGGAGAGAGCCCTAAGGAATTTTTAGAAATAGGCTCTGAAGGAGGGTCAAGTTAAGGTGATGTGTCTTACCTTGTTACTTCAACTTATTACTCAAATGACCCTTCTGCCTTGGATTATAGCATCTCCCCCACTCTGAGAACTTCTAGGGCAGTGGGGCTATCTCAATCAGTCATGTGTTTTAGCAGTCGGTTATACAGTAGGCAACCTCAATAAATGAAAGAGAAGGAGGAGGAGGGGAGGGAGGAAGAAAACAAAGGAAAGAAATAGTGTAAGCTCTTTTAGGGTTAAAACGATGGATTTTTAAATTTCCTATCTAACTAAGCCTTTTGAATGTTAGAATTCCTTCCTGGACATACAATGAAATATTATTCAGTCTTCGAAAGGAAGGAAAATTGTGACACCTGCTACAACATGGGTGAAACTTGAGGACATTAGTCATGGTGAAATAAGCCAGATCAAGATGCCTGCTGTAGGAGTCCATTTGTAGGAAGTATCTCCAGCAGTGAAACTCATGGAAACAGAGAGTAGGGTTGTGGTCGGCAGGGCTCGGGGAAGGGGAATGGGGAGTTACAGTTTAATGGCTCTAGAGTTTCAATTTGGCAAGATGGAAAAGGTCTGGAGGTTGGCTGCACAACAATCTATACACTTGGACCTATACACTTGGAAGGGGCTAAGATGGCAAATTTTATGTTCTGATAATTTTACCTCAATTTTTTAAACTCTTTAACAGGTTAAAGAGTTTGCTGAGGAAGTGCATGCTCCTTCAGAGACTCAGCAGTGCCACAAACATTGCTGAAACAACCGATATTCACACGGCCCAGGCATTGCACTTGCTCATACGCAGTGGGGAAAAAAAAAAATCTCAGCAAGAACTAAACTTGACCTCGGCAGCTCTTGTTCTTAACTCCAAGTGTTCTGAGCCAAGCAAAGGCTTTCTGAAGGAGAAGAAAGTGTTAGGAAGATGCCAGCCAGCATGCTCCAGAGCAATGCTTACTGAGTATCTCCCTGATTTCTTTTTCAACTTGCCCACCCACCATGCACAAGTGGCTCTCTACCTGATCATCTTGAGAGACAAAGGATTTCCTCCTCTTAAGTCTTAGCCAAATGGTCCATTGATGGGCTGATAATATCCATATGTGCAACACATAATAAGTGTTTCCATGACTAAAAAGGATTAGTAACTCTGACATCATGAACAAAGGACCACGTTTGGGATTCATCTGGAATTTGGTTAATCACTACTTGGAGGGAGTGACATTAATTCCAGGGCTTACTTGAGGCTTAATGTCCAAAAACGACTAACCTATTTATTAGAGGAATCTGGGATGCTTTTATACAATACATTTGAAGTCTGGTGTGTATTATGGTCTGGTATGTGTGTTGGTCCCTCACCAACTCCAGGGGCTCCCATCTTAAAGACCACCATGATTGGCAAGTCGGCCATGGTGAATATCACAATTACAAAGAAAATTGGGGATAAAGAGGGAGAAAAGAATGAAAATGGTATCAAATATATTTTCAAAGCACAGAAAAATTTGAGAAAGTAGCAAGGTTTTTCCTTTCATTTATTTTACAAAATTCTTTATGTACAAAAACAATGCATGCTTGTAACAAGTCAAGAAAAATGCAGCTATATAAAGATAATTAACAATCTTCCTCTACGTGCTTTAATCCCATCATCCCAAGATAAGCAATATTAACAGTTTTGTAAGTATCCTCCCACAACTTTCTTTATGTTTATGCATACAGATAAGTAAGTATATTTAAGATATATAAAAGTACTGTATCTAGGTTACAGGATTTTGCTTTAACAAAACTACTGTAATCATTCCTCAACAGATTATTTCATCTAAAAATAATATTTTGGATTTCCCTACAGATATAATGCAACCTTTTTTAACAGCTGTGTAATTGTCAATAGTATGAATGAACCATCATTCATTCAACCATTCAGATTATTTCCAGATTATTATTTTTCCGTTACAAACCATGCTGCAATAACATACATATCCTTACCCCCTGGTGGTTTGTATTCTATAGACTACATTCTCCCAAAAATGGAATTTCTAGGTCAAAGGGTATGTACCTATTAAATGTTAACAGACACTACTAGATTACTTTCCAAAAAGGTTGTAACAATTTAAACCTCTGTCAGCAATGAGGAGCTTGCCCACATCCCCCACTTTTGCTGATACTGGATGCTATAAATCTTCTAAATGTTTGCTGATCTGATAGGCAGAAATTGAAATCTCCATCATTTGATTTCCATTTACCTGACTACTAGGGAGTTGAGCATCTTTTCATATTTTATTGACCATTTATATCTCCTTTTCTGTGAATTGGCTGTTCATAGCTTTATCTAATCTATCAAGTTGTTTGTCTTTTCCATATTAGTATGTAGGCGCTCAGTTTATTAAGGATATAACTCTTTGCCTGTCTTGTGTATGGCAAATAGCTTTCCCCACACTGTCATCTTTTTTTTTCTTTTACTCTGTGCATGGTGTTTAAGGTCACGCAGAAATCTTTATTTCTATGTAGTTATACCTATAAATCTTTTTTTATGGCTTTTGAATTTTTCTTTCAAATGAACTTTAGAGTCAATTTAACAAATTCTCTTCAAATAAACTTTGGTGGTGCTGATTGGGATTGCATTGAATTTAAAGATTAATTAAAGAAAAATGACCTCTTCACGATCATGAGCAGCCCCCACCCAGCCAGGAGTGGTATGATTTTTATCTACACTTAGATTCTTTCCTGTCTTTCAGTAATGTCTAGTACTTGTCTTCATTTAGGCCTGACATACCTTGCGTGGTTTATTCCTAGGCATTTATGATTTGTCTCACAATTGTAAATACCATCTTTTTTCCACTCCAGTTTCCGGTGGAGGAGACGGGAGGTAGTGGAGGTCAGTGATGAAAGTCAGGGACTTTAGACTTGGTTACCTGGATTCAAAGCTCAGATCTTGCACTCACCAGCTTAGGGAAGTGAGCTACCATCTGAGCTTGTTTCCTCACTTGTGAAATGGGGACAATGGGTCTGTTGTGAGGATTAAATGAGATAATAACATCACATCTTCAGCACAGACTCTAGACCCCCGTTGTCCATCAAATAACAAAGACAATCACGGAAACCTTTTATCCAGACACCTTCACTCTCTTTAGTTTTGGTTCTCTGGGTTTTTCTAGGTAGAAAACCATATACCCTTCTGATAGTGATGATCCATCTTTATCTCTCCAACATTTGCATAGGTTGATTTCTTTTATTGTCTAATGACACTAGCTGAGGCCCATTACAGTGCTGATGGCAGTGGTGAGAGCCCGCATCCATGCCTTCGCCCTGACTCTAATGTCAATACTTCTACTTTTTCTATGTATGATGGCTACTGTATATTTCTGATAGAGAGTCATCGTAACTCCTTGGCATAAAATCATTGATAATATTCCCTTATTATTTTTATTTCTGTTCTATCTGTAGCTG
This sequence comes from Neomonachus schauinslandi, assembly GCF_002201575.2. Lineage (NCBI taxonomy): Eukaryota > Metazoa > Chordata > Mammalia > Carnivora > Phocidae > Neomonachus > Neomonachus schauinslandi. Next base: position 13,314,198 of record NC_058405.1, on the reverse strand, counting down.
TCCTTTTTTTTCATATTAGTTATAAGTTCCCTCTGTCATTACTGACAGAGGTTTTTGTATTCTCTTAGTCTTTCTGAGAACCAACCATTGACTTTGAGGACTGTCTTTTTGTGTATTTGTTTCCTGCTTTTTATTTTTTTATTTTTATTTTTTAAAGATTTTTATTTATTTATTTATTAGACAGAGAGAGACTGCAAGAGAGGGAAAACAAGCAGGGGGAGTGGAAGAAGGAGAAGCAGGCTTCCCATTGAGCAGGGAGCCCCACGCGGGGCTCGATCCCAGGACCCCGGGATCATGACCTGAGCCGAAGGCAGACGCGTAACGACTGAGCCACCCAGGCGCCCCTGTTTCCTGCTTTTTATTATTTCCTTCTTTCTACTTTGTTTGGGTTTGTTCTTCTGTGACTCTTGAGTTGCATCCTTTGCTCACTAATTAATCAATCTGATTTTCTTTTGTATTGATCACATGACTTATTCCCTTCTGATCCTTGTATTAGTTTAAACTGGTATATGGATACTTAAATAGAGTCTGAGATGAATAATGATTTCTACCTTGTCCACCCTTCCACTTTAAAAGTGATGGTTTCATTTTTAGTTTCAGTTTTTAGCAAGTAGATTTGCTTATCCACGTATTTACCAGTTTCTTTGATTACTATTCATTCTTTTTTCTTTCCTTTCTTCTTATTGAGATATAATTCACATGTCATACAATTCAACTATTTAAAGTGTACAATCCACTGGTTCTTAGCATTATTCCCAGAGTTGTGCAATCCTCACTATGATCAACTTTAGGATATTTCATCACCCCCAAAAGAAATCATATACACATTAGCACTCAGTCCCCCCAAACCTGTCAGCCCTAAGCAACCACTAATTTCTGTCTCTAGATTTGCCTGTTCTAGACATTTCATATAAATGGAATTATGCAACATGTGGTCTTTGTGACTGATTTCCTTAACTCCACATAATGTTTTCAAGGTCCATCTATTCTGTAGCATGTGTCAGCAACACTCTCATAATATTCCATTGTACCAATAGGCCACATTTTATTTACCCACCCATCAGTCAATGGGCATTGGGTTGTTTCCACATTTTGGCTATTCTAAATAATGTTGCTATGAACTTACATGTATGAGCTTCTGTGTGGACATATTTTTTGTTTTCTTAGGTAGAGGAGTAGAACTGCTGGGTCATATAGTAACTTTATATATCTCCTGAGGAACCACCAGACTGCTGTCCAACATGGCTGCACCATCTTATATCCCCACTAGCATCATACGAGAGTTTCAATTTCTCCACATCCTCACCAACGTTCGTTATTATTTATCTTGTTTGCAGTCATCTTTGTGAATATGAAGTGGTATCTTATTGTGTCACTATGCATTCTTGCTTCACAGTTCTTCCAGAAGTACATTATGTAAAACACCACCGAGGAAGATCTGTTAATGGTACGCTCTTCCAGTTTTTGATGGTCTAGACTGTTTCTGTTTTGCCATGGTTCAGGTAGAACTTAGCTGGGTGTGAAGGTTTACTTTGATTTATTCCACTGTGTTTCTGGCTTCCATTATTGCCACTGGGAAGTGTGCTATACATTATTCCTTTGAAGATATCCTGGCTTCTCTCTGATTAATTTTTCTTTCCCTTTGGTTTCTGCAGTGTATCAAAATTCCCCACATATTTACTTTAATTTATCATGCTTATTAGGATCTGTGCTGCCTACATCTAAGAAATCATATCTGTCACCAATTCTAGGAAATTCTCAACCATATTCCTTGTATTATCACCTCTACTTCATTGTTTCTGTTCTCTTCTCCAGAACTGCTGCGACACGTATGTTCATCTTTCTCACTTAAACCTTCCACCTAAACCGACACGTATGTTCATCTTTCTTGTCCTCACTTAAACCTTCCACCTCTCTATACCACTTACCATGTTTTCAGGTTCATTTCCTTGGGGTTTTTTTCCCTTCCAGTTTACCAGTTTACCAGTTTAGCTGTGTTTAATCTGTATTTCATCTCTCATTGAAATGTTTTATATCAATGACTATTATTTTCCTTTCCTAAGAGTTCTTTTTGGCTCTTTTTCAAATATGCCTAGTCTTTTTTTTTTTTTGCGTTTTCTCATGCTTTTCTCATGTCTTAATCCCTTTTTAATAGTTTTGCTTATCTTAAATGTACATAAAATGTTTTTCTGCTAATTCCATGATCTGAATTCTTTAGAGGTCTAATTCAGCAATGTTTATTTCCTGTATTAATCATTCATTTTTCCCCTCCTATGTTTTGTAATACTGGAGTGAGAGTTCTCGAATGACCACCGCTGAAAAAACAAACATGAAAAAAGTGGTCATAGTTGGGTAATACCTCTGGGGCCCCTGGCAAAATAAACACCAGGAAAGACACTCTGAATGTGGAGTGTGAAGAAATGACACAGATAAAGCACCTTGCCCTTGATTCCTTTCTTCTTTCTCACCTCCCATACCCAACCCCTGCCGAGACCTGAGGGACCACTATATGTACCTCTTTACTTGTCTCCCTGCTTCTGGGCTGACCCTCCTCCAAACCATGCTATACTCACAATCAGAGTGATCTTTTAAAACTGTGTGTCAGATCACATTACTTCCTTGATTCAAAATCTTTTTTTTTATTTATTTGAGAGAGAGAGAGTGAGAGAGAGAGAGAGGACAAACCAGAGGAGAGGCAGAGAGAGAGGGAGAAGCAGACTCCCTACTGAGCAGGGAGCCCAATGTGGGACTTGATCCAAGGAACCTGGGATCCTGACCCAAGCCAAAGGCAGACGCCCAACCGACTGAGCCACCCAAGCATCCCATCCCTTGATTCAAAATCTTTAGTGACCTGGCGCCTGGGTGGCTCAGTTGGTTAAGCGACTGCCTTCGGCTCAGGTCATGATCCTGGAGTCCCTGGATCGAGTCCCGCATCGGGCTCCCTGCTCAGCAAGGAGCCTGCTTCTCCCTCTGACCCTCCCCCCTCTCATATGCTCTCTCTCTCTCATTCTCTCTGTCTCAAATAAATAAATAAAATCTTTAAAAAAAAAATCTTTAGTGACCTTCCTCTGCTCCTAATACAAAATTCAAACTCTGTGCCTGGTGTGTAAAGCTGTGTATGTTCTTCCTCTTGCCCATCCTCTACCTACTCCTTCTCCTGCATGTCTTCCCATCATTCACAAAGCTGTAGCCACACTGACCGCCTTTAGCTTCCATGCAGCCCCCAAGTGGGGGATCCCACTTGGGATGAACCAGCAGGGAGGAAGGGAGAGTGGAGAAATGAGGACATCTCCCCGATATCAGGAGACCCTGAATCAAATCTTCCTTGAAGTCGGATTTATCCCCAGACTTCACAATGTCTCCTTTTTTTCTCTTGATTCCTTCCTTTCCAGCAAACACCCTCACATCCAGGCTTTTTTTTTTTTTTTTTTTTGTAAGTTGGGGCCTCGATCCATGAGGAAATGCTATGTTACTTTATTAGCCATATCTTGGAGATTTTCAGAGAAATGTTACACCCAAAACCTTGATGTTACAGTTAAGCTGCCTTTATGGAGATCTTGATTCTATCCCAGGGTCCAGCAAAAGTTGAAGGAGAGCTACTCTTAATATATCCTTGGAGAATTCGCATTTCTCGATATTTAAGGCGCAATCAAATATACTTCTAGAATCTAATGTGCCAGTGCTCCTCACATGCAGTACATCATGCCTTCGGATAGGCTGGATATCACTTTTAATTAATTCAATGACATTTAACCAACACAAAGCCCACACCCTGCAGACTTCCACTCCACATTACTTCGCACAACTACTCCATGGCCAAAACAAGTGAGGAGACCTTTCCTCTTTCCTGACCTACCAAACATTCTGGCAAATGTAAGTACTTGCCACATTCTCTTAATTCAAAACATGGCAAAACAAATCAGAGAAAAGAATGATGTTTGTCATATTTAATAACAAAGACCTTCTAGATTATACGATCGCTTAAGCATGCATGATTGCATTCAACCCTAACATCCATGCTGTCGTCTTGCAATGTCTATAACACGAAGAATCATCCTGGTTTTACAGCCAGTGGGATGCAAGGAAGAAAAAGAAAAACAGCTACTGAGCAACGACTCTGTGCAAAGCATCGTCACCTAAGGAACTTAAATATGTCATTGGCTCTGATCATTTCAAAAACGTTAAGTGTCTTTGCCAGATCACACACACATAGTAGTTGCCAGAAACAGGACACAGACCTGGTGTTTAGCGTTCTGTCTGCTGTGGATTGCTTCTTCAGCTCGACACCCACGGAAGCCTCTCTTCTACACAGGGCTACAGTGGACTGAAAATGATTTATTCTTCGGGAGCTCATTACCGCCTGCTTTTCTTGATAGCTGCCCACAGACTTCCCTGACTTGTGTCACTGCCTTAACATAATTGGTCTTGAGATTGGCACTTCATTATTATCAAATGACAGAACGACCAGCTTTTAAGACAATGCAGTTTGGATAAAGTGAGCAGTTCTTACAATGAAATGACTTATTAATAATAGGTCTTCCCATTAGAACTCTTTAATACTGTAGCCTTGGGCACAGATCCTTATTGTAGTTACCTCTTCTGTGGGACGTAAGTATTTTTCTGGTGATGCTAATACCGTACCTCATGTTAAACCAAAACTGCTCCTGAGAGATCTAGCGCTTGTCTAATGTAAGCATGATCCAAGAGCCTTCAGATGGAGCTTGAGATCCAAAGTGAGATTTATTAATTACAAGGGAAATCACTCATATAGTGCTTGTTTTTCAGGCACTGTGTGCTTTACAAATAGTTAAGTCACTTATATCATGAGGATTCCGGTTTAGGGACCGTTATCTTAGTCAGTGTCCTCAGTTGCAAGCCACAAAAGTAATCCTGTAATAAGAGTTTACTGAAGAACTAGTGAGTGCTCACGGCTGTGTGGGGAGGGCTGGAGGACCAGGCGGATGGTTAAGCATCCTGCAGACTGCCCAAAGCCACACCAAGAACTGAAGACGGAGCACGGCCCTTGATGCTGACCCTCTTGTTTCTGCACAGCCACACGCTGGCGCCCCAGTGCCTCCTCTGGGCCCGGAGCTCAGTCCCACAGCCACTCGGAAGCCAGCTCCGCTACAGTGTTGCTGCCTCTTGGGGGAGGGGTAAGGCGCAGGCACAAAAGCCCGGATGCTGGGTCTGTTTCCCGACACCGCTCACTGTCTGCTGTATCCAGCAGGTGCAGGTGCGTCTGACTGGCCGCCTCCGGTCGCTTGCTTGTGCCCCAGCAGCAAAGCAGGCGGAGCACTTGAGTTCTGGTTTCTAAGCCTGGGAGTTCCTCCCCTATTCAGTGATGAAGGACAGCCATGAGCGGGACAGATGCCGCCCCGCACACGTATAGTGACTCTAAAAGAAGCTGTACTTCATCGAACTTCCAGGAAGTCGTCTATGTCACAGGAAAGCGTGACTGTGGCATGATTTAATTTGTAATATCAATTAATTAAAGAGTATTTAATTCCACCCTGTTTGGATCGTTTGCTCAAGTATCTCTAAGCTTCAAAGGGCCCTAGGGCTCAGACTCCCCTTTTTTACCCACATGCACGGGCAATCTTAATCAGTCTCACGACTTTTAATACTATCTCTATACCATTGACTCATAATTTATATTGCCAACTCCCATCGCTCCCTGGAAGGCCATCCTCATATTTATTAACTCGATGTCAAACTCAAAAAGTCCCAAACCAGGGGTATCTGGGTGGCTCAGTCAGTTAAGCATCCAACTCTTGATTTTGGCTCAGGTCATGATATCATGGGTCGTGAGATTGAGCCCTGAGTGGGGCTCCCCTCTGGGGATGGAGGCTGCTTGGGATTCTCTCTCTCTCTTCCTCTGCCCCTCTCCCTGCCCTCTCTAAAAAAAAAAAAAAATCCCAAACCAAAGTACTGATTTTTCTCCCCAAGTCAGCTCTTGACTCAGTCATCCTCTCTGCAGATGGCACTTCCTTCATTCCAGATCTCAAGCCAGAAGATCTGGAGGCAGGCTCAACTTCAGTCTTTTTCTCACTCCCCATATTTATCCAACAGGAAAGCGTATTGATTCTCCCCTCAAAGTATATCCCAGATTCTCCCCTTCTCCCCAGGTCCTCTGCTGTCACCTGGCCCAAGTCACCACCCTCCCTCTTCCAGATGACTGTTTTTGCATCCTGTCTGCTCACCCAGTGATGGCCAGCTGCACGGGTGGGTGTGTGACCAGTGCAGTGGCATGGGGCTCTGTGCTTAAGGACCCCATGCTTCATATTTTACTGCTCTGTGGAAGTGACCATGGAATTCTTAATAAGTTTACCTCGACTTTGTGTTTCCTAAGGGAAGTCCAATGGGACAAAGCAGCATGCACCTGGGGTCTGGAGCCTCATGGATGGTCCTTTCTCTTGCTGTCTCATGGGATTTTCTTGGCTATCCCCCTCCCAACCACCGCCCACACAGGAACAGGTCAAGAGGGACACCACAGAAGAAAGGAAATACTTTCTTCCCTATTTTTTTTAAAGATTTTATTTATTTATTTGAGAGAGAGTGAGAGCCAGAGAGATCACAGAGGGAGAGGGAGAAGCAGACTCGCTGCTGAGCAGGGAGCCCAATGCAGGGCTCCATCCCAGGACCCAAGCCAAAGGCAGAGCTTAACTGACAGAGCCACCCAGGCGCCCCTCCCTATTTTTTGAATAAGATCTCTGCATTTTCATTTTACCCCGGGCCTCCCACATTATCTAGCTGGTCCTGCTCTTTTCTTTGCCTCAAACCCCAGGTATTCTCAGCCAGAGTGGTTCTTAAGGAGGGCACGGGATGTAATGAGCACTGGGTGTTATATGCAACGGATGAATCACTGAACTCTACCTCTGAAACTAATGATACACTATATGTTAATCAATTGAATTTAAATAAAATAAAATTTAAAAAATATGTAAGTCATATCTCATCATTCATCTGCTCAAAACCCTTCAATACCTTCCCAACTCATTCAGAGCAAAAGTCAGTTTCCTTTTAGGGCCCATGGGGGCCTGCTCCATCATTCCATCTGCCCCCCTAATATCTCCAATCTCAAACCTGACTGCTCCCCACCTTGCTTTCTCTCCCTCCCTCTCGGGGACTCTGCCCTTCCTTCTCCGTGCAAAATCCTCTTGGCTTAGAGGAATGTTGAAAAAGAAAAGCAAAGCTGGCGGCATCACAATTCCGGACTTCCAGCTCTATTACAAAGCTGTCATCATCAAGACAGTATGGTACTGGCACAAAAACAGACACATAGATCAATGGAACAGAATAAAGAGCCCAGAAATGAACCCTCAACTCTATGGTCAACTAATCTTTGACAAAGCAGGAAAGAATGTCCAATGGAAAAAAGAGTCTCTTCAACAAATGGTGTTGGGAAAATTGGATAGCCACATGCAGAAGAATGAAACTGGACCGTTTCCTTACACCACACACAAAAATAGACTCCAAATGGTTGAAAGACCTCAATGTGAGACAGGAGTCCATCAAAATCCTAAAGGAGAACACAGGCAGCAACCTCTTCGACCTCAGCCGCAGCAACTTCTTCCCAGAAACATCGCCAAAGGCAAGGGAAGCAAGGGCAAAAATGAACTATTGGGACTTCATCAAGATAAAAAGCTTTTGCAAAGCAAAGGAAACAGTCAACAAAACCAAAAGACAACCGACAGAATGGGAGAAGATATTTACAAATGACATACCAGATAAAGGGCTAGTATCCAAAATCTATAAAGAATTTATCAAACTCAACACCCAAAGAACAAAGAATCCAATCAAGAAATGGGCAGAAGACATGAACAGACATTTTTCCAAAGAAGACATGCAAATGGCCAACAGACACATGAAAAAGAGCTCAATATCGCTCGGCATCAGGGAAATCCAAATCAAAACCTCAATGAGATAACACCCCACACCAGTCAGAATGGCTAAAATTAACAAGTCAGGAAACGACAAATGTTGGTGGGGATGCGGAGAAAGGGGAACCCTCCTACACTGTTGGTGGGAATGCAAGCTTGTGCAGCCACTCTGGAAAACAGTATGGAGGTTCCTCAAAAAGTTGAAAATAGAGCTACCATATGATCCAGCAATTGCACTACTGGGCATTTACCCCAAAGATACAAAAGTAGGGATCCGAAAGGGTATGTGCACCCCGATGTTTATAGCAGCAATGTCCACAATAGCCAAACTGTGGAAAGAGCCAAGATGTCCATCGACAGATGAATGGATAAAGAAGATGTGGTATATATATACAATGGAATATTATGCAGCCATCAAAAGGAATGAGATCTTGCCATTTGCAATGACGTGGATGGAACTGGAGGGTATTATGCTGAGCGAAATAAGTCAAACAGAGAAAGACATGTATCACATGACCTCACTGATATGAAGAATTCTTAATCTCAGGAAACAAACTGAGGGTTGCTGGAGTGGGAGGTGGGGTGGGAGGGATGGGGTGACTGGGTGATAGACACTGGGGAGGGTATGTGCTCTGGTAAGTGCTGTGAATTGTGCAAGACTGTTGAATCTCAGATCTGTACCTCTGAAACAAATAATGCAATATATGTTAAGGAAAAAAAAAAGAAGAAGAAGAAGAAGATAGCAGGAGGGGAAGAATGAAGGGGGGGAAATCGGAGGGGTAGACGAACTATGAGAGATGATGGACTCTGAAAAACAAACTGAGGGTTCTAGAGGGGAGGGGGGTGGGTGGATGGGTTAGCCTGGTGATGGGTATTGAGGAGGGCACGTTCTGCATGGAGCACTGGGTGTTATGCACAAACAATGAATCATGGAACACTACATCTAAAACTAGTGATGTAATGTATGGGGATTAACATAATAAAAAAATATGGTCAAAAAAAAAAATCCTCTTGGCTTGCTCTTTTGCCTCCTTCATGCCCGGATGTCAGTCACCTTCTCTAGGAGTCCTTCCTTCCCCAGCCTCTCTTCTGAAAATAGCAGCTCCAGTCTGCCATATTCCCAATTCCCTTACCCTGCTTTATTTTTCTCCACAATGCTCATTACCATCCGACATACTCTATTTCATCTTCTGTGTCCCTCACTAGAATATAAGCTCCCTGAGGCCAGGGACTTTGTCTCTTTTTCACTGCTCCCTCCCCAGCACCAAGAATGGCATCCAGCACATGGTAGATGTGGGGGGCAGATCCAGCTTCTGTGGGAACTGAAGCTTATCATACTTGGGGGACGAGGGACGCCTTAGGAAAAAGACACAAAACCACATATATAAGAATTACACATGGACAGTATCAGGGTCCACATCCTGGTTTTGATACTATACTACAAAAGTTTTGCAAGATGTTACCATGGGGGTAACAGGTCAAGCAAACAGAATCTCTCTGTTGTATTTCTCACAACCGCATATGAATCTACAATGATTTCAAAATTAAAAGTGTAATTAAAAGTTAGATATGTAAGTGAATATTTATTTAGAGTGAGAAAAGACATCACAACAAATTAAAGTAATAAAAACCTGACAAATGCCACATGCATCAGCACACCCACAAAAATATTTCTATTAACTCCCTGCCAAACCTCCATAATACTTTCCCCTACATTTTTGTCTCCATATACTTTGATCGCCTCTTCATATAATAATACTTTGTAACACAGTTGTCCCCTCTTATCTGTGGCTTCACTTTCCGTGGTTTCAGTCACCTGTAGTCAAAGGGGTGAGCCTCATGATGACATGTCGTTGAAAGGTCAATAGTAGCCCAACGCTGCCTCGCAAGCCCTACGTCTTTCCCCTCACTTCCTCTCATCCTGCAGGCATTCCATCGCCTCACATCATCATAACAAGGAGGGTGAGTACAAGCAGCCACCATTACTTGCGTTTGGCAGAGATTCAAAGGTAAGCAGAGGATGGGAGAGCTTCACAGAGAAAAGGGGCAGGCTCAGGGGTGCCCTGATCAGAGGGTGCTGGCCTGGGGAGGCTGGAGGAGGGCTAACTGGAACCCAGCTGTGATTGGTTAGGGTGCATATCTGGCTTTCTCTGGTTGGTCCTAAGCTGGAAGCAGAGCACGAATTAGAAAGGCTGGCCATTTGGGATAGATTGTTACATAGTTATTATTTAGCTTCCTGGATTGGCCCTAGAGATCGCCCTCTGGCTTGCCAAAAGGCTGACTTGTAGCCGGCTGGCTTCCTGGGCTGTTTATTATAGATAGGGGGTGGGTTTCCCGGACAGGGTGCTACGGATTGTGGGTTAGAGTCTATTCGTATATATGGCCCAGCCATCGTCTGTTCATATATTCAGCCTCTCACACGCCATTTGGTATCAGACGTAGAAGTTTTCTGGATGGGTATATATCTGCAGGTAGAGGAAAATGCAAGAGGGTGTGTGCATTGGTATTGGTTGTTTTTCTTAGAAAACAACTGTTAATAGCTCCATGATGGGAAAACTTGCTAAATTAAAGGGTAAATAGAAGTGCAGGGGCCAAGCTGCATGAATCTCATCAGTGGTAATAGGACGCATGTGGTTAAGTGCCCACACACCGGGCTGGAAATTTCCCCTTAAGTCTTTTGAAAATACAAAAGCATGAAGAGGATTCAGTTCATGCTGAGCCTCCTCAACCTGCCCTGATCTCATCCCATCAGTTAAAAAAAAAAAAAAAAAGGTCTGTTACTGCAATAGAGTCTAAAGGGTCATTATTCTGAGCTTGACTTCATAACAATAACCAGGTAAGAGTCCCAGAAGTGACTCCAGATTGTTGCTTGCAGAGGAGTGCTCTCATTTTTTTTTTCATTTGAACCAATTATTTAAGGCAAAACCATCTTTCTCATTAAAAAACCCAGTGGGTAAATTGTAAACATCGAATGCATTGCCCTGGGACCCATTTTCAGGCTGTATTCTATAAAACTGCCAAATTACTTACTCCTCTAGTTATGGAGGAAAATAAGTTTGCATGATTCTGTATTTCACACACACACACACAACTGAAGCTCAAAGGCATTTTAAAAATACAGTCTTGCTTTTTTGGCCATTGCAGCTTCCATGGGCTCTAGGAAACGGAGGAAGTGGGCTGAACACACTAGGTTAGCCCCAGACCCTGCAGTATGCGTGTCTCCCCAAACCGGCCAGGGCACAGGAGGCAGGAAGACTCCCCTTCCAGCAGGAGCAACAGACCACTTCCTCTCCTTCCAGAGAGGGCCAATCGATTAACTACATCCTTGGCTCCCCTGAGAAGAGCAGCCACTATGAGAGTGAAGACAAGATTAAGTTTGAAGAAGACAGAACCCCTGGGCTGCCCAGATCAGCAGACCTGAAGCAGAGAGAAATGCCCACTTCAGCTCCACAGCCTCCATGTCCAAAATTGCATTAGCACAGCCCTTGGCTACATGATGAAGGAAACGCTTTAGGCTGAGTGCCTTGCGCTCAAATACCCCATCACAATGAGCTAGGTCTTCAGTTTCCTTATTTGTTTTCAAATATCTGAACCTCTCTTTTCCAGAGAGGAAGAAAATAACCAGAGCCAGGGGCACCATTTCCTTAAGCTTCCATCTCCTGCCTTATATTGTGCTTTTCTGTCAGGCAAGAGCCTGGGGCGCTGATTAGCCTGGGCAGCTTCCAGAAGTCACCCCTTGGAGAAGGCACGTTGGGAGGCATGAATGCCCTGTTAAGTCTCGATGTCATTTATTTCACATGAGGTCAGAGCCAGAGCCAGTCATGTCCGCTGTGGGAGTGAGAAAGTTAGCAAATGAACCACATTTATACAGTCCTGGATGTCGTGCTTTTTGATTCTCTAAAGTACCCAAAAACTACACAGCACACCAAATCCCAAGGATTCCTGTAACTGAGGAGAAAAAAAACATTCACCATGAAATATTGTAATACAAATCATTTTCCAGATAGTTACTGAATCCCCATGATGTGCCCGGCACTGGGATTTCAGGGATGTGAACGTTCCTGCCCCAGCCTTCAAGTAACTAATGGTCTAGAAATTCAACACCCAACCCACAGTCAGTCCATTCTCAAATCCTTCTGACTTTACCTTCTAACTATGTCTTACCATCACCCACGTCTCTCTGGCTCTACCCCCACCAGGGTGGTCCAAGCCTCCACCATCTTCTCGCACCTGAACTGTGACCATGTCATCCTAACCACTCCTCCATGTCCACTCTTCTTCTTTCTGGTCCGTTTTCCAAAGCCAGAATGATCTCTGCCAAGGTAAAGTCCACCTTAATTTAAATCTTTGAGCGGTCGCCCAAAACCCACAAAATAACAGTAAAATGCCTTAAAATGTCCATAAGGTCCTGCCTGCTACGGCCCCAACCCACCTGCAGTTGATTGCAAAAATGGTCCCAATTTTCCACCCCTCCCTGTACCCATGGCTTGGCCATGGGAAACAATCGCTTCCTGAGAAAAACCCCTACTGACTTCCTAGATTATTTCATTTTTATTTCGTCTCTGTTGCATATTCCCACAATATATGTGATAGTATAGTATAATGTTAGGAGACCAGACTCCAAGGCCAGACTGCGTGGTTTAGAATCCTAGGTGCCCCACTAGCTAGTTATGCATCCGTGGAAAGACATGTAGCTTCTCTGCGCTTCAATTTCCTCACCGGCAAAACAGGGATCATGGTGTGACCTACCTCACAGCACTGTTCTGAGGACTTGATGGGTTAGTGACATGCTTAGACCAATGCTTGGCATGAATCAACCGCAATATAAGAATTAGCTCTTATTAAAGCACCATGTACCTTTCTCTTAGAGCACATTATACTTTTGTGTGATTCTTTGATTAATGCCTATAGACCAGATTTTGGCAAACTTTTTCTGTGAGCCACCAGATAGTAAATATTTTAAGCTTTGTGGGCCAATATGGTCTCTGTCATAACTACCTCATTCTACTGTGGTAGCACAAAAGCAGTCATAGGCATGATATAAACAAGTGGATATAGCTGTGTACCAATAAAACTTTATTGTCAACAGGCAGTGGGCCAGATTTGGCCTACCACTCACAACCCTTGCTATAAACCATCATGAGAATAGAGCAAGTAACTATTTTTTTCCAATCCCAGTTTCTTAATACTATGCTTTACACCCAGTTTCAAAATATATTTATAAGATAAATTGTAGAAGTGTTGAATTCTAGCCCCAAAATTCAAATGTGAATCCATTTCTTTCTAGTCTTTAAATCGAAGTAAATATGACTCCAGACCATAGTCCACTAGGCTGATAGGTATTCAGTATTATGGTCCCTTCCCTCCCAGGATCACAATAGAATTAAAGAAGATTCCACGGTGCCTAGAAAATGAGAGACAGACAACTAATCTTTAGACCACCCTGCTTTTTGCTCTACCCCTCATTGTCTGTACCACAGTTTTTATTTGGGGTCCAGTATCCCTCTGTTTTCATGCTACACTCTGATGGAAATCTCTGCTAAGTATAAAGACCTGGTTCTTGGGGCCCAGGGCTGAGGTCTTGTCACTTCCCCACTGCTCTGGAACCACATGGGCCTCATGCCTGCCTCATCTTGTTCTTTGTCTTCACAGGAAGTCTCCTCTTTGGATACCCTACTGAACACCCAGAATAAGCAATTTTGCTATTTCTTTTCTTTTTTTTTTTTTTTAAGATTTTATTATTTTTATTTGAGAGAGTCAGTGAGTGAGAGAGAAAGAGCACAAGCTGGAGGGAGAGGCAGAGGGAGAGAGAGAAGCAGACTCCCCACTGATCAGGGAGCCCAATGTGGGGCTCAATCCCAGGACCATGGGATTATGACCTGAGCTGAAGGCAGACGCTTAACCAACTGAGGGACCCAGGCACCCCAATTTTGCTGTTTCAGAAGACAGGAAGGGCCAAAGCTTCTAGTTAATGCCTGGTAAAAGTACTGGAAGTAAGGAAAAATAAAGCTTGGCTATAGCTTTGAAATAGAAAGTCAAGTGGGAAGTAAGGAAATTACAAGAAAAACATAAAGAAATTAATAATTTAACCAACCAAAATACTAATAAGCTCTAAATGCTAACAAACCCTTATCCAGTAACCTATAACAACTGATAACAGGTGAGGGAGGATGATGCAGGCAAGAAAAGGTCAAAGTACTAAGGCTTTCACCACTCTTGTGCACTTCCCTAAACTAAAACCAAGAATGGAAGCTCCCTTAACCCTGGGTTATCTCAGCAAGACATCGCCTTCCAGTATTTGGAGTTTCCTCCAGGGTGTTCTTACAAGGATACTTCAGACTTTGAAGGAATAGAAAGTATTACAACCTGTGGTTTAAGATATCTCAGAGAAAAGCTAAAGGTGCACCTACTTACAAATCAGAAGAGAAAAAATAGAAATTCAGGTTGGAATCAAAGGGACTAAGGTCAAAGGGACAATTTACACACACACACACACACACACACACACACACTTTTGTCACTCAGCTGAAACCCCCTTTTGCCTCATTAAAATACCAACTACTCACTCATCTTGTTTATCTACTTAACATCATCCAGGCAGAGTGCAAAGATCTGTACAGATGCTCCCTTAACCTTTACCTAACCAACTGGCGAGATAACCCCCACTCTCCAAGTTCAACTCTGAGTGAAACACACTGACTCATACCCGACACCTTAAATGTTCCAATCTACTGCGGTTCTCCCAGGTATGCATAAACACTTCTGCTATCACCCAGCTAATTATAGTTAATTGAGATATGTAGCTTTTATTTCCCAGGCTGTTTATGTACCTGTTATTGCAATTATATGATGTAATAAAATATTACAAAAATCAATAAAAGATGTAGAAAAAGTGTGCAAAACAGTGAATTGTTTCTATAAATTCTGAGTTGAATGCTGTAGAAAAAATATGAGTTGAAAAGAAGCTTGCTATTAAATTCGGTGTGGGGGAAAGAGAGTAGTGGACTAAGAATAATCCTTCATCTGGAAGATTAATATACTCAGATTGATTTCTAAGTATTTTTCATTCTTGCTTCTACTTTAAAGAAACTGAACTAGAAAATACAGGCCATGCAAGATGAATTTAATTTACAACAAGAAACTCCAGCATATAGAGTCAAACTTAAAGAAAGTTTCATGGTCCTACATGAAGAGATTGGGAAAAGAATCCACACTTATTTATTTCAAGTGAAAATAAAATTAATGGAAATTTTACTTCTGCCTAAGATGGATGAACGGGAACTTTAAGAACTTCCCATCAGAACACTGAACAAAGTATATGGAACAAAGGATTTCCAGACACTGGACATGAAGGAAACCAAAGGAATCATCTCGAAGAGGTGGGAAACAAGATAGGTGCCCTCTGGCGTTGTACCAGCTGATTGCGTTGCGAGAGATTCCAGACCATGTTATAAGAAGGGGATGCCAGGCAGAACCACAGGGCTCCCTGGATTGAGGAAATAGAGCTGAAAATTCAGGGAGATCGAGATGACAAGAGTTTGCAGGTCAGAATTTAGAGAGGAGAGAGCTACACAGAGAAAACTCTGAGGATCTGTGAAGAGCACCACAGGAATTCATCGGCGTATAGAGCAGTGCACACATGTAAAGGGAAAACCTACCCAAGATGGGGGGAAAGCCACTGGAAAGAATCAAGTGCCTGTTTCTACCAGTTGGACTGATTACCTTTGGCTATTATAGTGGGAGGTGAAGCCAACTCTCACGAAGGGGCCTTTCCCCAAATAGGATGGAGCTTTATTTGCAAGGCAGCTAAACAAAGACAAATGTCCACTACAATGATTGACTATGTATTACTTTCCAGTCGTCAAGTCTAATCTTAATCTGCTATCTCTTTTTATGGTTCACAGAAACTCTGAGAAGGATCCAAACTCTTCTTTCTTGCCCGTGTATTTATTTCATTTATTTTTCTAAGACACTGGGGTTTTTTTGCATTTTTTACAATGCATTTTTACATGAAAATGTTATATATTACAACCAATGAAAATTATGGATCAATCCATTAAAATGGATGTCTCACAATCAATTAAAATTAAAATTAAAATTGCCAACTTTCTTCCCCTTAGAGATGCATAAAAAGGATAGATCTTAGAAATGATGGCATCTTAGGGTCAATGAAATTTGGCAATATCTTTTCTCCCCTATCATAAAACTTAGCACACTGAATTGTCTTTATCCCTCATTAGACATAAGCCCCACATATGCCCTATTCACGGTTGTATATTCACTAACTCAGTACTTTAGCATATAAAAGATCCAAACATCGCGGAAGTAAAAGACACAGCATAAGGAATATAGTCAACGATACTGTAATAGTGATGTATGGGGACAGATGGCAGCTATACTTGTGGTAAACGTAGCATAATGTATAAACTTGTTGAAGTACTGTGTTATACGCCTGAAACTAATGTAACGTTGTGTGTCAACTCAAATAAAAACAAACAACAAAAAACAAAACAAAACAAAAAGACATATATTTATTGAATAAATAGGTAACTTATTAAATGAGAATGAACCTACTAACCTAATCTCTGCCTTCCATGTTTCTGGTTCCATTAGTCTCTGCGGTTGAAATACATCCAGAAAATCTGTTCTTCCAATGCTTCCGATCCCCGGTGTCTGACTCATTCACCCAACGGTTACTGAACTTGAACTAGATCCCAAGCCTTGTGCTAAGTGCCTTACATGAATTATCTCATTTGATAATCACAACTGTCCTCAATGGTACACTGAGATTTGAGAAGTTTAACAAATTACCAAAATCATACACAGCTACAAGTAGGAGGCGCCATGATTTGAACATAGTCTAACGCTAGTTTATGCTCCTCACTGTTCTACTATTGTCAAGCTGAATTCTATAAACACTCTATAATTAACAGACTCTCTTCAGAGTTAAATGCAGCAGGACTCCCAACCTGAGTCTAAGCTGTGTCCACCTTTGGATTCTGGTGTCTTTGGAAGGCTGGTTGGATGGGTCCATCAGGAGTTCTGTTCTATTTCACTGAGAGGCCGTCGATCCACCCCCTCAGGGCATGCTTCCTTACCAACCTCAGGAGAAGGCTGGGCCAGATGGATGAGTGATCCCTACCATTGGTCTAGCTCACAAATGCTGTGATTCTACAAATACTGGTTTGTACATTCTGATACTCACCTGGCCTTTAAAATAGCCTTGCAGGGAGCTCAGCCAGAATGGGTCCTTCGTAACAATAGCAGACCTGTGCAGCTGTCTGGACTCTGGAAATCATGGTGGCAAAGCAACAGCAAAACTGAATGTGCAATGCATATAGACACAACTGGGGGTCCACCAGCCGGTTCAGGCAGGATGAGAAGGCTCTGCTTTTGGAAGTTAACAAGTGTCTCTGGCTGAGCGTGTTTTTGGTCAAGCTAATTGCACATCTGGGAAATTCATCAGAGAATGTGCATTTCTTAGCTCATATTCTTGCAGAGGGTTTACAGATGGATTTAGTAGCCACAGGTAAAAGAACAGCAAGAGCACCATTTTCACAGCTTAGTGCCTGAGTAACATCTGGCTAAACTTCCAGTGTGTCTCTAACTTTTCTTACGTGAATCCACTGCACCATTACTTTTACAAAGCTGGATGGGAAGCTGTTTTTCATTCAGGACTCCAGAGTTGGCACAGAGCTTCTTTCTCTATGCATTCACTTTACATTTAACGGCCAAGGTGCCTCCCAGGACTCTGTCCACATCTCCCTCCTAGTATCCATCACTTGCCAGTCAAACTAGACCATTCCATGTACCAAACACACCTGGGGTTTTCCTGCCTCATGGTTTTCTTTCTGCCCTGACTCCCTCCTTACCCCTCAGCCTATCAAACTTACCCACCTTTTAGTACCGTAAACCTTTTAATACTCCCCAAAATCATCTAGACGATTAATGCAATTCTGATAAAAATCTTGACAGTGTTCTTTATGGATCTTGATTCTGAAATTTAGATGAGGAATATAAATAGCCAAGACCATTATAAGGAAGAATAAAATGGTAGAACTGCCATACCAGATATAAAGACATCATATAAAGGACATATAAACAGTGAACGATTGGTTGAGGGATAGAAGAACAAACCAATGGAAGAGAAAAAAAAGTCTAGAAACAGACTCATGCTTATATGGAAACTTGATGTATGACTGAAGTGGCACAGCCGACCAAAGGACTTTTTGTTTTCATAAATGATGGAGAGATAATAGGGTACCCACATTGGAAAAATAAAATTAGGTGTCTATCTCATCCTGTATGCAAAATTCTACATCAATTAAGGCATAAACATGAAACATAAACATTGCAATAAAAACCCACATGTTGTCTTCTAATTCTCAAAACAACCACAAGAAGTGGGTATCAGTAGCCCTACTCTTGGTGAAGAGTAAAGCTCAGGGGTGCCTGGGTGGTTCAATCGCTTAAGCGTCTGCCTTCGGCTCAGGTCATGATCTCAGGGTCCTGGGATCGAGCGCCACCTCGGGCTCCCTGCTCAGCAGGGAGTCTGCTTCTGCCTCTCACTTATGCTCTCTCTCTCTCTCTCAAATAAATAAAATCTTAGAAAAAGGGAGTAAAGCTGAAATAAATTAAT
The DNA here is from genome assembly GCF_002201575.2 of Neomonachus schauinslandi. Classification (NCBI taxonomy): domain Eukaryota; kingdom Metazoa; phylum Chordata; class Mammalia; order Carnivora; family Phocidae; genus Neomonachus; species Neomonachus schauinslandi. The sequence continues at coordinate 13,295,679 of NC_058405.1, read as the reverse complement.
TTACCCATAATCAGACAGCCAGCAAGTGACTGGCTGACAATTTCCAATTGTCTTCCCAAAGCTTTAATTTTGCCACCTTGCCTCTCCCTCTTCTAAATATTCTTTCAATTATTTGATTTTAAGAAGTGGGGGTGCCTGGGTGGCTCAGTCAGTTAAGCACCCAACTCTTGATTTCGGCTCAGGTCATGATCTCAGGGTCATGGGATGGAGCCCTGAGTGGGGCTCTGCGCTCAGCGGCAAGTCTGCTGGAGATTATTTCTCTTCCTCTGCCCCTCCCCCCTCAAATAAATAAATAAATCTTTTTTTAAAAAGTGGATTTGAGTAAGCAATATGCTAGCTAGCTACCTACCTACTTTTGTCTTCCGTTTGTATATTTTTTGTCTGTTTATCTCAGTGAAGTCATAGAGCATGTCTTGCTTTGTGGCATTTCCGCCTGACATGGGATCTTAGTAATAGATCTTTCTGGCATCTTGGTGATCTGGCATCATCATCCAAAAGCCAGATCTAAAGAGCAGAAAAAGGAGAACAAAATGGCTTTCTGGTCTTTTTTTTTTTTTTTTTCCATTCCTACTTCTTATTCTATCACATGAGTAATACCTTAGAAAAAGATCTGAAGAAACTATACTGGAAAATGCTGATCCAGAGAAGTGTCTGTAGCAAAAAGTGGCCCACATGTCCACACTGATGTAGCCAGAGGGGCTATGTTCCTGTGTCTGCTCATCTCTCCCACACCCATCCACCCACCAGACTTCTATCCAAGCCACACTATAAAAGGGCTAGTTCACCTCTAACATCTTTTCTTTCTCATTTTAATTGAGTTAACTTTTGGCTGTGGCAATAAAATTCAAATTACAGTGATTTAAATGAAACAGAAGCTTATTTCTCTCACACAAAGCAGTCTAAACATGAACAATCCAGGAATGAACTATTGACCATAAGTTGGGGATCCATGCTCCTTCTTCCTTGTGAATCTGCCATCCTCAACTTCAGCTTCTACCTCAAAGTCAAAGATGGGCTGCTCTAATTCCTGCCATCATGTTCATAGTCCGACACCAGCACCAAAGCAAAAAAAAGAAAAGTAAACAGCATGTAGCCATGTGCCCATTGAATTCGTGGGGTTCTATTAGTACTGTAAGGGTAGGGAGACTGATATTTGGGAAAACAACAAATGCCTCACCACATATATTTTTGGAATTCACTGATTTAGGTGACTACGATTTTTTTCAAGTGTGCCTGTGGCCATGCTTTCCTTCTCCATCTCTCAGAGGAAAGGTCTCTCTTTGTTTAGCACTTGAAGCACTCTTAATTTAAGGGAAAGACAGACATGTAAATTAGAAGTGACAATACCACACGGGAAGTGTTATCAACATACGAAGGAAGAAACAGCTCATGTGGCCTGGGTGGCTGTGGGATGGAGTGATCGGAAAGGCATCACAGAGGAGGGACATTTGTACCGGGAGCAGACAGCAGTCCTGGTGAAGGGAACAACTGATCCAAACCCCTGGAGGCATGGAAACATGGGGCATGATTCCTGAAATGCAAGGGGTGCCTCTGAACCTGGAGGGAAGGGGCAGAAGAGTAAGGAGATGTAGAGCAGGAGGTGAGGCTGGAAATGGAGGCTTGAAGTCAGACTGTGAGGCAATGTAGACCACACTGCAAAATTTGGACTTCCTCTTTTGTGGGGAGCGAGAGCAGATATTCAAGTGGAAGGGAGTTGGTAGAATGCGAGCTTTTCTTTGAGGCCGAATGCATAGGACATGATAATTAGGGAGACTGGACACGGACGAACAGTGAATGGATATATGTGTCATTCGCTTTTATCACCCAGACCCTGAATCCTCTTTCTACAGCTGGGAACTCCTTATGAATCCAAGCCCCACTCCCATTAGAGAAGTTGAAAAATGCTGGATCCTTTGTCATCCTCCCTGCTAATATATGTGGGCACTTGATCTGTGCTCAATCCGTTCCACCTGCCTCAGACTTTGACTTGAAAGATAGTAAGATGGAGGCAACCAACTGTCCCAGTTTGCTTGGGACTGTTCTGTTTTAAAACCGAAAGCCCTACATCCCAAGAAACCTCTCCATCCTGCTCAAACTGGGATGATAGGTCACTTTAGCAGGTACCACACAGAGAAAATAATAAGAACTTTCAGAGGTACACAAGCTACAAAGTCATTACAAGAGCAAAGCTGAGAATACACAGGCTTGATCAACGGTAACAGCAGCAGACTGGGGGTGAGGGGCAGCTTCTGCTGCTAGGTACAAGGAATCAGCCCAACCAAATGATGCATGATTGTATTGGGAGAGATGAATGGTGGAGGGTCAAGAGTTGAGCATAGCTGTGAAAAGTGCCATTTAACAGAGAGAAGGTTCATTTATTCTTGGCCATGCTAAATTGAGTCTGTGGACAACATCTAAGGGAAGATTTTCACAGGCATTTGTCAAGATTCCTCTGGAGTCCAGAAGATAAGTGGAGAAACAGAACATCTAACACAGTAATTGGTACACAATCTATGAACGTTGTGTTGAGTTCTATTGACTCTTGGGTTCCTCTCATCAGCATAGACAGAACACACAATTCTTTGCATGCAATAGACACTCAAGAAGGATGTGGTGATTGACTGAGTGATTCATTTCTTAGCTGAGCACAGCAGAGATATTTGATTCATTTTTTACTCATTGATTCATTTATTAGTTGTTAAATACAGAAAGCTTTTTAGAAGGGAAAATGTTCTTCTGTTCACCTGGCCCTGCTTTAATTTCTGACTATTAGGATGTTGTGTCCATTTCTTGAATCAAGTAAATGTGGGTAGCTTCACAATCTTGTATAAATTCTAATTCAAATCAAAATTCCTATTATTTTTACATCCTCAAAAACATTACTGTCCCTAAAAACAGAAGAATTATGCTATAAAAAACTATGTTGAAACAACATAATTTTTAAAACTGAGCCAAGAAGAGAAGAAATCAGAGTAAAGAAAGCCAAGTTTTTTCATTATTAATTATTATGACTATGGTTATTAGCAAAGGTAAGAAGAGAATTGGGCATAAGAAACATTTTCTCTTTTTTACTCCGTTTTTATAAGTAAAGACCAATGGGGAGAAAAACCAGTCATTTATTGGTATGGGAAAAAAGTGAATAAAATAAACGGAGCGTTTTTTTAAAGCAGCAAATTTGATAGTTGGCATTTATTACATAGCATGTATCATGTATTATTATTGAGATTCAGGCACCTCAAACTTTTTATAGTTTTAAGTGTTATTATTATACTATTTCTTGATTGTTATAAAATGTCAGTAAATGCAAACACATAGCAATGACAAATACAATAACAATTAAGGCAAAAAGGGGCAGAAAGAGCTGATGAAAATTTCTAGTACCTTCCCCCACACCTTGACCCTGGATGATGGTGATGAAGATGATGATGGTGATGGTGGGGATGGTGGTGATATGATGGTGGTGGGGATGGTGATGATGGTGATGAAGACTTCAGAAATGAACCTAGGAGGAGAAGCATAAGGGGTAGGACATAGGTCTTAGTCCTACATCCCTAATACCCTATGTCTCTCCTTTTAGAAGTAACCCATATAGGGGTGCCTAGGTGGTTCAGTTGGTTAAGCCTCTGCCTTCAGCTTAGGTCATGATCCCAGGGTCCTAGGATGGATGGAACCCTAAGTCAGGCTCCCTGTTCAGCTGGGAGCCTGCTTCTCCCTCTGCCCCTCCCCCTGCTCGCGGTTTCTCTCTCTCTCAAAAAAATAAATAAAATCTTTTAAAAAGAAGAAGTAACCGATATAATTGGTAATTTAGAAAATAAGTCCCCCCCCCCAAGGAGCCCCAAAGGGTAGGAGAGCATGGATATGTCTTCCTTCCCCCTGCGGGTTTCCTCAAAAAGCAGACCTAGAAATATCCACAGAGTACGAAGAAGTTCTTCACTTTCTTTGGGGATAAAGAAAGTAACTGAGAACAAAAGACAATGGAGAACTTTGCCAATGGAAGGTTTTCTCCCTCCAGCTTTCTGAAGGCAGCAGGCGTCTGGCCACCGAACCCCTGGCTGCAGAGGTGGGCTCGGGGACCTTGCAGAAGCCTTAGCCGCCTGTGCACACTCAGGAGGAGTTGCAGGCGCGCCAGCGAGCTGAGAAGGCGCAGGCTGGACTGGTGAAGGGGCCTCAGCCAGGAGAAGGAGAGGCACTCCGCTCGTGTGGGTCCCTGGCGGGCAAGCATCGTAGCACCTGCGGACCCCAGCATTCAGCGCCCCTCAAGCGTCTTGGGCCCTGCAGCGAGCAGCGGCCCCACGCTGGGCATAACCGCTAGGATTTGGGACTTGATGGCCCCGAATATTTGCACACAAAAGGATCTATAATGGGACATTAGTGTGAAGGAAAAAGAATCCTGAGGGATCCCCAGAGAGAAAGGAAGGATGCGGGTAGAAATGGAAGGTTAAGAAAACTATGCTGTAAGACAGGGAGAAGAAGCATAAGAACAGGATTGCACAGGGGGAGCAAATTAAAAGAGGAAAAAGGAAGGGAGACTAAGTCTGGGGTTCAGGAAAGAGCGGAAGTGGAGAGGATGCTGGACAGATAGGCGGTCTGTCCCTTTGCCCTGTCCCTTGCATCCTGCTCGCAAAACCCTTACTCCGCATCTTGATGCACAAAGGCGAACGTGCAACATTGAAATGTGGCGGAATGATACCTCTAGCAATTTCTTTTTCTTAAGAATTGCTGTTTTTTTCTCTGTAGGCCATCAAAATCCTCTGAACAAAAGTAAGTAAAAACCAAGAGGATGTCGGGAGCCCCCAAACGGCCCCTGAGCATTCTTAGAGGTTTAATGCTGGGGATTGCTGATTGCCGCACCCAATATCGAATGGGCGTGCAGGTGGAGCAGGCTAGCCCCGGTTCACGCAGAGCCCGCTGGTATTCGCCAGCACAAGCCCACCTGCTCTCCCCTGCAGACGCCATAAAGCCCGATGGTCCAGTGGTCCAGTGGTCCTACTGAAGCGAGCCACAGAAATCTCCGTGTGCTCCCAACCTGCTGATTCCACAGCGACCACAGTGATGCAAATGACATTGCTATTTTCAGCAGCGTGCTAATGAATTATATTTAACTACATTAAAAAATAATGATTTGGAAAGGCTACAATTATGGTATTTAAAACATAAATGGATATTAAATGTGGGCTTTGCATTTTCCCATGCATTAGGAGCCTACCAAATATTCTTTTATCCTCTGAAAGTAAATGGGCAAACAGACTGATCAAATAGCTTCCTCCAAGCAATTAAAACTTTCCATTACCATATGGAAGGATGTATGAATTGTTCCAAAACACTTGTCTCTAATAAGGATGTGTTAACATTTGCCAACAGGGATACGGGAGTTAAATGAGATGGCAATGGAGGCATTAGGAAGTAATGGAAAAATGTTTTTCCAAGAAGGCAGAAAATGCCTCATTTATCCTGGAAAAGAAAGTCATGAATATATATATAGATAGATGTATATATATATATATATACTGTATGTATGTATATGTATATATGTGTATGTGTGTATATATATTTTTATGTGTGTGCATGTGTACATATAATGTGTGTGTGCAATATTCCCCATCTTATCTCAACAAACACAGGGAGACCATAGGTTTACCATCAAGGTAATTGTCTTAGCTTGGGCTGCAATAAAATACCACAAATTGGGTGCCTTAAACAACAGAAATTTACTTTTCCCAGTTTTGGAGACTGGGAAGTCCAAGATCAAGCTGCTGGCCAATTTGGTTACTGGTGAGTGCTCTTATCCATGGCTTGTGAATAGCTACCTTCTCATTCTGTTCTGGGAGGTACGGGGAGGGAGGCAGAGAGAAAGAGATTTTGCTCTTCATATAAGGTCAACAGTCCTATTGGATCAGAAACTTGCCTTCTGATCTCACTTAACCTTAATTACCTCCTAAAGGCTCCTCTCTAAATACAGTCACATTAGGGGTGAGGGCTTCAACGTATGAATTCTGAGGGGACACAGTTCAGTCTGTGCAATAATGAAGCTTAAACACCAAAGCTCTTTCTTACATACTTCCTTTTTAAGTCTCTGACCTATATTTGTGTTTGTAGTTCTAGATGTTTTTCCATAAGCATCAGGCCCCACAAATCCCAGAACCACTCTAAAGCTCAGATCACAAAGTATTTAAGGATGTTCCAGATATATATAAGAAATAAATAAACCATGTACTGGGATTATATTATCATATGCAATATTCAGAATATACCAAGATACTGAGCAGGGCTTTTCCTGTTATCCTAAAGCTGTTACTAAGGACCAAACCTGTTACCCCACATGCGAAGCAAGATGGCAGCAAATCTCAGCACGGACTAGCCCCCAGGCCAAAGGACAAGCACCAGTTCATATACAGCTTCTCCCCCCACCACCTCCCCCAGGCAGCAAAGAGAGAAGACAGAGAGGAAGTGAGCAAGTGCACCTCTATGTTATTTCCTCCCATAAGGAGAAGGGGCTGTTTTCCTTCTCTAGAACTGAGGGTTATATATTTCATTTCCCAGTTGGATTTTCTGATGGTTAATTTTGTGTCAACATGGCTAGATTGTGGTGCCCAGTTGTTTGGACAAACACCAGTCTGGTTGCTGCTATGAAGGTTTAGATGTGATTAACATTTAAATCAGTTGACTCCGAGTAAAGCAGATCACACTTCATAGTGTGGGTGGGCCTCATCTAATCAGTTGAAGGCGTTATGAGCCCAGACTGACGATCCCTGAACAGGAAGGAATTCTGCCTCCAGACCGCCTTTAGACTCAAGACTACAACATCACCTCTTTCCTGGCTCTCCAACCTGCTGGCCTGCCCTACAGATTTCAGACTTGCCAGCCTCTACATAAGCCAATTCCTTAAAATAAATCTCTCTCTCTCTCTCTCTCCCTATATATAACAAATATATAATTATATTCATAATTATATTCAGATATATTCATATGAATTATATTTGTATAATATAATTCATGTATATAATCCATATATAATTATATATAATATATAATTAATATATAATTATATATAATTATATAATTTTATTCATATGTGGATATAATTATATATAATATATCCTATATATAGGATGTATACACACACAACCTATTGGCTCCATTTCTCCGGATGAACTCTAATACAGATATCTGGTCAACCAGCACAGGCACTGGTCTGACACCTGAACAAGAGAAAAGAGAAATAGAGGGAGCTGGAGGGGCAGATTTGGAGGGAACAGTTATTGGGGTACCTTCTATACTCACACCTTCTGCACGTTAGGTGTACATTTTGAGTTTCCCTTCAGTCAAACAGGTACTCTAGAAGATACCTGGGCTTCCACCATCTTGCCCAGCCCCACAGAACCTGCACACAGTTGTGCCTTGGGAGGCAGCCAGCATAGGGATGCCTGCCAGACAGAGGGCCAGGCATCACGAGCTGGGGAAATAGCAGCAACCAACTAAGAAGAAGACCATCACCACTTGGAGTTAAATAAGGACCATTGGCCCTTCCACGTCCACCTTCCTGCCATATACCCTGGAGGTGCTAAGGGCAAGTTGGGTGGACCAGCACAACATACCGCCCCGCCCGAGGCAAGCAGCTGTCCAGCAGAGGTTTTCATCCTGGCTGCCCAGGAGAATCACCTGGAGGTTAGGAAAAATGACTACCACTCAAGCCCCAGCCCTGAATCTCTCAGAATGGGAGAAATTCGAAAGCTCTCAGTTGCAGCCAGGGCTGAGAACTATCTTTCTTGTTAGAGCCACAGACAAATTAACCCCTAATAAGATAAAGTGAACGAGGCAGTTTTGAGGTTGGATGTCTTAGAGTGAAAAAGAGTGTCTGAAATCCCAGAATGAGGCTGTTCTAGTAACTGTAGTGGACAGAGAGTTACGGAATCCAGCTAACATGTCATCACAGGACTCATTACCCAATGTGTCCCAGTAACCTCTAGCGGATGGAAAGTTATGGAATCCACCTAAGATGCTGTCACAGGACTCATTACCCTATAGAATATTACCTTTGGGTGGAAGTTATTGATAAAAATTAAACTAAAAAGGGAGGTTTCATGTACACACCCTAATGAGCTGAGGCCTCTCTGCAAATAGGTTCCAAAGACATCACTTCATGTACTGTCCAGAGCTTCAGGCTGTGCCATCCATCCTACAAATGTTCTTCTAGAAATCCAATAGCCTGAGAGTTTGGTTCCCATTAGGTGAGCAGGATTATAAATGCAGATTTACATTAGTGTTACTCAAGCCAGAAATTTCATATTTTCTCCAAAGCCAGTGCCTCCAGCTATCCCCTGCTCTTCTTAGACACCCAACAGCTGGTAGCCCAAGAGGCAGAGCAAATTTTGGCTCCTGCCCATTCCTTCCATCTCTCCCTCTCCGTCTCCTGCCCCTGCTCCTCACATCTTCACACCCGGCAATGAGACGATGTTCACCATCTGGACCTTTCTTTCTTTCCAGTGCTCCCTTGGAAATGTGAAGCATGGAGTTGTGGTCCTTTGTGTTTTGCCATTTCGTTCTGCCAACGACCCCACCCTCGGATACAGACACAGAGAAGTTTATCAGGGCTGGAGAAAAGGATGGCGTGGCTTTGCATTTTCTTTCCTCGTTTCACCCTCCCTTCTTACCGGCTTTCTAAACATTGGTCCCCTCGCCCATTTCCTTTGTGATTTTTTCTAGCCTTCCTGTAGTGGCAGCGAGTGTTGTGATGGCCAGAGGAGAAGGTAGTGAGCCCATCCTTAACCACTAAAATAAATTTAGGAATCGCCTGCCACCGAAAGGCCTTCATGCATAAGTGTGATGTGAATATGCCGTGTGGGTGTGTATGTGTGTGCATGCACATGCATGTTTTGCACTGCTGAGCCTTTATGGAGAAAAGAGCCCCTCAAGGCAGAAGCTGTGTATATGAGTCTGCATTTCAACAGGATAATATTTAATATTATATAAATGATAGCATGATCCCTTAAGGAGCATTGTTACTTTCAAAATAATATGTTCTAATTATTATTATCTGTAAAGCCAACAGTAATATTTGGCAACATTGCATTACTTATTTAATACAGTGTGCTGGGGCCTATGAGTGCTGTATGCACACTAATGGATTTCCTTTTCACAAAAAAAAAAAAAAAATCCCTTGAGGGAAGAGATAATCGTTCCATTTTACAGATAAGAAACTGAGACCCAGGAGAGATGAGTAACTGGCTGTAAAGAGAAGGCAAGAGTAGCAAAGAGAAGACATAGATGAAAACCCATCTGCTTCTATGAACCAGGCCTTTCGCCGGTGCCTTCATACAAAATAAATACCCATCGGGTATTAGAAGTGTATCTTCAGATGGATTTTGGAGAAGGCAGCTCAGGAAAATCGAAGATAAACCTAGCTAACATGTTCTCGAGTTAGTGTTAGGGCCACATTTGCCTGGAGCAAAGTGTCATCTCAAGGTAATATTCCGGGCAAGATTCATAGAATTTGTCTCTGCCCAGAAATGTAGGAATAATTCCATTAGCTCTCTGACCCTCAGGCAAGCCACACACTGTAGATGGGCAATCCGCTTTTCTGAAGCCCATCAGATGACATCGCCCAACTTCTTTCGTTGATCAATTCCAGTATTTATCAGCACTCACAATGAGCAATTTTTATGTCTTCATCTGTTTTTTTTCCACATATTCAGTGTGCACTGAGAAAATTTGGTCACCATCTTTTTTTTAATAATTGCTTTTCATAGATTTGAAGGCAGCCGCAAAACCTCGCTTCACTCATGAATAATCTGAATTCTCTTAGTTTTGATTTTAAGCCTTAACATTTTGATTAAGATTAAGCAAGGTTTTGATTAAGTCTGTGGCTGTGTTCCCTGAGTCTCCTCCAAGCTTTTTCACGTCACTGACAAAGCTGTGGAAGCCAGAGCAAGACAGAAAGCTCCGGGCTCCACCTTTGCCCATGCGGCTGGCTGCTTGCTGCTCAGGTAGATCCCATCAGGTTTCCTCACTTACCCAGAGCCTTCTGTTGCTGAGTTAGGACAGCCTCGGACACTATTGAAATGTCACCTAGAGCCATGTCAAGGTCCTTTCTTCCCCACGTCCTCATCAAATTACAATCTCAAAGCACTTGCTGTCAGAAACCAAAAGGGAGGGGCATCTGGGTGGCTCAGTCGTTAAGCGGCTGCCTTTGGCTCAGGTCATGATCCCAGGGTCCTGGGATCGAGTCCCACATCGGGCTCCCTGCTCAGCGGGAAGCCGGCTTCTCCCTCTCCCACTCCCCCTGCTTCTGTTCCCTCTCTCGCTGTCTCTCTCTCTGTCAAATAAATAAATAAAATCTTAAAAAAAAAAAAAAGAAACCAAAAGGGATATGATGATTAAGACTATGGTTAAAACCCTACAGTGTTAGTGCAAATACATCATTCACAACTGTAATTCGAGAGGTCACATAGCGAGTGTTCCAAATATGTTTGATGATTGAATAAATTAATAAACAAGCTCATTTAATTTTATGAGAATAACTTACTTGCACCCTCATTTTGTACTAACTCCACCATGCATTTCTGACCTGCAGGGGTGGAAAATAACCTGGAACAATCCTGTAGGAACCATTGGGTCGTGTGTAGTGACTCTGCAATTCGAGGTTCTTATGTTAAACATATTTTAACTGGGGACAGTCTTCCTGCAGAGGTATCTTAAAATGAAAACGATTTGTCTGGTATTTCTGAAATAATTAAACAGGACACATCCAAATTGGAGCACATACAAGATTTACCTAAGAAGAGGGGCGCCTGAGTGGCTCAGTCAGTTAAGGGTCTTAATCTTGATTTCAGCTCAGGTCACAATCTCAGGGTCATGAGATGGAGACTGGCATCAGGCTCTGTACTGGGCGTGGGTGTGGAGTCTGCTTGAGATTCTCTCTCTCCCTCTGTCTCTGCCCCTCCCCAACTCGCATGCATACTCTCTCTCTCTCTCAAAAAAAAGAATAGTCCAGGCCTGCCTTAACACCGGAGTGAGTTACCATCTTCTTCCTCGGTTCTTGGATGCTCTTACCAGCAAACTGCATACAGATAAGGACTCTGGAGTCAAATACTCTGGGTTTAAATCCCAGCTCTGTCACTCATTGGTTGTGTAGACTTTGGAGAAGTTATTTTGTCACTCTGAGTCTCAGTGTTCTCCTCTTAAAGTGGACAGACTATTAGCACCTTCTTCACAGAGGGGTTGCTGGAAGGTCAAATATGCAATTAAAGCACTTAGATGATGATGATGATGATGATTATCCACTATCTTAACAAATGGCAATCAAAGGTAAAGAAGCTAAAAGTATTCAAGAATAAGAAAGCCAGAGAGGGGATGAGGTGCCCTGTCAGTTACCAGGACACCATCACTACTTCACATTTGGAAGACACATTTGGAGGCCCACTTCAGGTAAAATGCATTGTAGGAAAAAAATGTGAAACCTTTCAAGCAGACCAAAAAGATGGCTGGGTATCTTCAGTAGAAAACTCGGTATTGTCTAAGTCCTCGCTCTGGGTTTTCTGATTCTATGGGATCTTTTCTTTGTTTTTGAACTATTTTACAATGCTATAGGTTGTAAAAGATTTCACAAATATTTCTTGTCCATAGACACATGCAAATGAGTTTTGATTCCCATGAAAGTGCAGCTGATTACCTGTCCTTGCCTCCCCCTCCACAAGCCAGTTTTGCATCTCTTTGTAAATTCATTTTGCATTATTTTGTCCATATACATGTGGTTCTTAGAACTCGTCTTTGAACCAGTGGTGACATCTTACAAGTTTCCTCATTAATTAATGAATTAAATAAGATCTTTGATGTGTGTTCATTTCACATTTGTTTGACAGTCATGGCTAGACCCTATCTTAAACATTATCCTATAATAATTTACGCCCAATATGCATTCATCCATTCGTTCATTTACTCATCAAAGTGATTGAGCACCAAAAATAAGGAACTATGTTGGAATGCATGCATGATACAAAGACGAATAAGCTTGGTCTTGCCCTCCAGACACTCACAAAGAATTATGAAATAATTATAATTCAAGATAACTGACAAGCACCTTGCAAAAAGAGAATGGGGAAAGGGAGATATTATGTCTGTCAGAGAAAGATGGAAGGACCCAGGAAAGCATTTCTAGTGATTTGTGCCTTGGAGGAGTCCAGGTTTCAAGGATATGGGGAGGATATTGCAGGCAAGTGCCTGCTTCCACCTGGCCAAACCTAAATGTATAGGGCACCTGGGTGGCTCAGATGGCTAAGCATCTGCCTTCAGCTCAGGTCATGATCTCCAGGTCCTGGGATCGAGCTCCATGTTGGGTTCCCAGCTCAGCAGGGAGTCTGATTCTCCCTCTCCCTCCGCCTCTCCCCCTGCTTGTGCTCCCTCTGTCTCTCTCTCTCTCAAATAAATAAATAAAATCTTAAAAAAAAAAAACCCTAAATGTATAAAGTAGAGGAGTAGGAGACAAAGCTGAAAAGTCAAGTCACATAGAGTCATGGAGAACCTTGGATACCGTGCTGAAGGTAGAAGGGACCCACTGAAGTTTCCTTAGCAGGGGAGCATCCTGGCCGATCTATAGAATGACACCAGCCCTGTAGATGGAGGGTAGTTCAGAGAAGAAGAACCTGACTCCAGGGAGAACAGTTAGGGTCAACTGCAATATCCAGGAAAAGTTGGTAATTAGTCCCTGGACCAAGGTGACCACATAGGGAATGGGAAGAAAGTGACCCAGATGGGTACTGTCTGATCGCCACCATGACCATCCTGGCATTCCACACGGCAACAGCAAACACCGAAATTTCTGCAAGGCATTTTCTCTCTCCACCGGTGGCTTTCAAACACCAGCAAAGCTGTGTGCTCTTTATAATTCACTCTATTTCCATGCCAACTGTCTGGCCTCCCTGTCCAAAGGGCAAGATCTCCACATTCTCTGTGCTCCTGCAGGGATCTAACACCCACTGCTTCTCAGTAAATGCTTTTAAATGACATTGAACTCTCTGCGCCCGCGCATCAGTGAAGTGCTCTTACTTGACCTGAAGAGACATCACACCCCAGGTCAGCAAATGCTCTCCTGTGCTGTTAATGCCTGACTAACGACCTTAATCACGAAAATAAGCTTCCCGTCAGTGGCATTTTACAGGTACAGGCGCAAAGATTTCCACACCGGCCGAGTGCACTGGGGCACCATGGCAACCGGTGCGTCAGCCCGCACGGACTCTCCGCAGCGTGGGAACAGTCAGCTCTCCATCCATTTTCGCTGACAACAAAAACGAGAGACGTTTCGTCCTGCCTCGTGCTCTCAGAAAATGTTTGGCAGGTGCCAGGGCAGCAAGGATGCCGGTCTTTGTGCTTGGGGAAAGTGAGCGTGCAGACGACAGCCCGAATTGGCCCGAAGGCTTGCAGTCCATCTGCAGAGGCTGCCGTCTGCCGGCGCTCTCCACAGGGGCTGGCGGGGCGCTTGTGCTGTTGTTCCACATATGTTACTTTAACTTGATTTAAAATCGCCTGCCAAAGACTTTGCCCCAGCTCTGCAGCCCCACATTTCACGGGCTTATGAAGTAATGTGCGTTTCGTGGTTACTGTTGTAGCCCTTTGTAAGAAATGCCTAAGGTGCCAAGACGTTATTGCTTTCAAGGGTGTTCTGCGAGAGATGGAAACTCAAGGAAAACTATCTGAAGCCAAACTGGGCATGTAAAGGCTTATATAATAATAATATGGTTCTATTCTATATAATAATATAGTTCTATTGTCTCTCTAATCTCTCTGTGTCTTCTGTCTCTCTGTCCCTGTCTCTGTCTCTCCATCTCGGTCTGTGTCTCTCCCTAGCACTTGGCCTGAGTCCCTCCTATTCCTTATGGTATATACAAGGGCAGGGCTTGGCCACAGGCACTTGTAGGCTTAGAGCCCCAGACTGGCAAAGCCATAGCCAAAAGAGAGCATCTCTCTGCCAGTGGGTGCATAGAAAATTCCAGCGAAGCACTCTGATTGGCCTGTCCTGGGTCACATGTCCTCCTCCAGTGGGAACTATGAGGGACCAAGCTAGTCAGTTGCCTACCACTCCGGCTAGAAAAATGGGTACTATGATTAGCAGACCCAAAAAGACCAGAAGGCAGGCTATTACAAGAAGAAGGGAGGAGATGGTAGCCACATCAAAACTACAGAGCAAGCCAAGAAATGTGGGAAAAGAAAAAAATTCTCAACTGACTTGCACTTCCGGCTTCGCAGAATTTCCCACTTTCAAGTACAATGTCTGTTACAGTGCCGGGTTGCCCACGTCTGGAGGGTGCCGTTCACACTTCATTACAGGGAAGGGCCTGCCGACGACGCCGTTCTCGAGAATACTGTCAGAACTCCCCCCTGGAGTTGCGCAACCTCGGGGCTCTGCCGGTCACTCCCAGAGGAAGAAGAACGCAGGTGGTGTCAGGGACAGAGATCAAACAACCGCAGTCCAGTTTTCAGCATAACCAGAGATCTGAGAGAAGAGAAAGGTCTGGAAGATGGGAAGTCACCAGGGTGTATGCAGGTCATACAGACAGGGAGCAACAACAGCAGTAGACTCAATCATGAAAGGCAGGCAGCCTGGCTGGGACAGATACTGTTTGCCTCCTGGCTTCCTCTCGGTTTCCGGATGGGCATGAAGATTCTGCGTGTACAGGAGGTAACTCCAGCCAGAGGAATCGTGCCTCTAGGGGGGCTGGAGTCAGGAGGAGAAGAGGAGAAGCAGGGGTTCTTGCTCATGCCACTATGGCTCCCCAGCGGAGGGCACAGCCCTCTGATAGCCACATATGATTATTGTGTTTGGATTTATACAATCAATATTCATTTCATTTGCTCACATATATTTCCTTTTCTCTTTATTTTTTTTTTGTGTGCATTTGTATGCTTTCATCTGGAATCATTTTACTCCTGTCTAAAAACCCACTTTTAGACTCCTATCTGAAGAACCACTTTTAAAATCTTCTACTGTCTCCCAACTGGTGACAAATTATCTTAGTTTTCATCTGTTAAAAAATATTTACCTTGTCTTCATGTTTAAAAGCTATTTCATTGAGGGGCATTAGGTGGTTCAGTCGGTTAAGTGTCCGACTCTTGATCTTAGCTTGAGTCTTGATCTCAAGGTCCTGAGTTCAAGCCCCACATTGGGCTCCACACTGGGCATGGAACCTACTTTAAAAAAAAAAAAAAGATATTTTGTTGAATATAGAATTCTAGGTTGACAGTCATTTCCTTTCATCATTGTGAGTTGCCATTCCACTGTCTGATGGCTTAGTCGTTTCTGTCGAGAAGGTACATGCAATGTGTCCTTTTTTTCCTCTGGCTGTTTTTAAGATTATCTCTTTGTCTTTGGTTTCAGCGCTTTGAGTCTGATACACAATGCTGTGAGCTTTTTATTCATTCTCTGAGGTTCACAGCCCTTCCTGATTTAGTATTATCTTTCATCAATTTTGGAAAATTCTTGGCCAGTATTTCTTCCTATTGGCTTCTACCATATTCCTTCTCCTCTCTTTCTGGGATTCCCGTTTCACTTAGATTAGACCTGGTCATCACGCCACACAGATTTCTTATGCTCTTTTCTATCTTTTGGTTCCTTTCAGTGCTTCAGTCTGAATATTTTCTTCCAATCTTTCTTGCAGTTCATCAAGAACCTCTTAAGCAATGTCTAATTTTCTGCTAAACCCATCCATTGCTCTCTCCTTTTCATGGTAAAAATATACATAACATAAAATTCACTGTTTTAACCATTTTTAAGTGTGCAATCCATTACTCTTTTAGTTGTATTTTTCAATTCTACAATTTCCACTTGGTTATGTTTGAAATAATTTTAAATTCTCTTCCTCAATCTTCCTTGAAGTATATTAACCAAAGTTATTCTAAAGTCCATAATATCTTCACTAGCTGGAACCACCATAGATCTATTCTATTTTGTCTCTTCTTTCTCTGGGGTTTTTGGTCAGTTCTTGTCTTCTTGAATATCAGATTATCTATTTGTTTCATACTGAGACTAAAAACATTGTAGAGGAGTCGGAGGCTCTGTTTGATATTATCTTCCTCCAAAGATTTACCTTTGCTTCTGGCAGGTAACCAAGAAGTCTGACATTACCAAGCGTTAGTGAAGATATGAAGCAATAGAAAGCCATACATTTGCAAAAATACTTTAGCATTATCTAGAAAAGTTTAATTTTGACTTTTTTGTAATAATCCATTTTAAAATGGGAAATGAGACCCAAAGAGAGCAAATAACTTGCTCAAGATTACATTGCTTTTGAACTCAGGACCCAGAAACACACCTTGACCTATTTGATGCCAGGGTTCATGTTCTTTCCCTTGATATACCTGTCTCCAATGTTCAACTGTAAGCAATCCCACTTAAAGAACATCATGACCTTTTTTCTTTTACAAAGTGATATTTCATCAAACCAGTTCCTTATATCAAAGGCTATATGACTGCTACTCACTACTCTATTCTCATTGTCTAGAATAGGGCCAAAGATGTAACAGGGGCTCCAACATTATCTGTTGAGTGACTTGCCTATAGTACCCACAATGCACAAGGACCAGAGGCACCTATAAACACCCGTCTGAATCATCTGATCTGACCAGAACCTCAGCACCATTCTCACTGGCCATCCAACTTTGTAGGATGGGAAGAATTTTTTGCGCAGTTCTCCTGAGTCAAAGACAAGGGTTGGCTAAAATGTAGAAAGTATTTGGGCAAGTGGGGTGAAATTATCTTCCCCTTGGATATCCCTTCCTAGCAGCATGAGGACCCTAGCCTGGGGTTTTGGAAGCCAGGGGAGATGGGCATAGATAGTATACAGATCTATCTAATTTTTTCTTTTCAGTATGGTCTCACAGATCAATGTCACCTTTAACCTTCTCAAATTAGACACCTTCCTCCAATTCATACTAGCAAGGAAGTCCTCATTTTCT
The DNA here is from genome assembly GCF_002201575.2 of Neomonachus schauinslandi. Lineage (NCBI taxonomy): Eukaryota > Metazoa > Chordata > Mammalia > Carnivora > Phocidae > Neomonachus > Neomonachus schauinslandi. Next base: position 13,278,735 of record NC_058405.1, on the reverse strand, counting down.
ACAAGAAGAAGGAAGAGGAAGGCAGAAAAACAACATACGTCCAAGCAAGAAATCTCAGAGTAACTTTCAGGGAGCACTATCCTTCACTCTACCTCTAGGCCAGGCCAAATGGAGCCATTACACATTTTCATCAGCTCCCAAATCCATCCATCTCTCAGTTGACTCTCTGTTGTTCTGTTGGCTCCCATCTTGTCCTGCACTCTTGCCCCTCTTGAACTTCCCTTCATTGACAGCTTGCCCACCTTCTCCCCCAAGTTGTCACTAGCTGACCCAAACCTTAAGGCTCTCATAGGGGGTGTGGGAAGTTGGGATATGAAATAGGTGCCCACATGAAATAGGAAACTCAAGTTTTCCTGCATCTGGTCCCAAGATCCAACAACCATTTACCTGAAATGCTGCAAATACATTCCTCCAGCAGGGCTGGACTACCTGACACTCATTTCTGAGCCTATACTCTCAAGACCTCTGCTGCCCCTCAAAGAAGGAATATTCCAGAAGAGCACATAGCTCCCTGGCAAGTCTTCAGTTCTAAATGTGAGTCAAAGATGATTTTGCCAGAATTAATACTAAATGTTTTAATTTAATTTAATTTGGTAAGCTGATAAAAGCCAGGAGGAGGGCAAGGGCATTATTATTCCACAACCTACTAAGAGGCAAGAGCCATGATGGTGTGACCAATTCTCTATTTCTTACTATGCGTTTTCCATACTTGAGATCATTCTGTATACACAATTTGTAATTGCCTTTATTTTTGGCTTAAAAATATTTCCTTAGTATTTTCCAGTTTGTTAAAAAATGGTGTATTCATACCATTTTAATAACTTTATAGTATAGTGGAGGTACTTCTTAAAGGCTCCTAATATCAAATATTTCCATTTATTTTGACCCTCAAATAATCTTTATCATCTACTTGGCACCTCGTTCTTAAGCCTCAGAATTCAATGACATTTCAAAAACTTTGAAGTGCCAATATCATCCTTTCAACAGAGCTCAGGAATCTGATTACAGCTCTCTCAGGGAGTGATAGTCTCTCACACATTTTTTTTTCTCCTTATAGCACATTTTTCCTACTTTACATATTTTCCCTTCTTGCAATTTTTCAAAATCAGCTTTGAACTGATTTTAAATAGATTTCTCTGTGGCAAGGTATTCCTGTGCTATATTCTAATCATCTTTATGGACATTTTGGAATTATATCAGATTTTAAATAAGAGCTATTTAGGAGATTTATGGAGGGCCAGTAGTGCTGCATGGACAACTTTGTTTGGCAATAAGAAGAAGGAACAGCAATATTTGAAAACAAAACAAACGCTCCTTCCCACCTCAACATCCAGGTCTGTCTTATAGCTTCACGTCAAAGTTCAATGAAAATATCCTTACTGGTGCAGGATCAACTCGCGGGTATTGGAGACAGTAAATCAGGCATCTGTCAAGTGAAAGGTACAGGCTCAGAATCTGCTTTCCCTTGGACACTACAGTGTGGCTCTTATGTGGAATTCAGTACAGAGAAATTTGCTGAGAGGGGCTTTCTGGGGATGTAGAAGTCAGCTGCGTGCATTTGCAATGTCTTTCCCTGGCCACTCAGAGACTGTCCCACACAGCTGTGCCTGAAATCCAGCTGAGCCCAGCCCGCACCCTCACACACAAGTGCCAGGCTGGGAAGGGGCTAAGCAGCTGTGGAAAACCAATCCTAATTCATTCCATAAAAGTCAAGTAAGGGTTTACTGTGTGCCAAGGTCTGTGCTGAGTGAAAGCTACCAAGATGACTAAGACATGATCCTTGCCCTCAACAAGTTTACCATCTCATGACAGAGATACATATATAAACGCATAACCACAAGGGGTGTAATGATGATGTGAGGGGTAGGTCCTGAGTGTAGGACAGAACAACAGAAGCAGTGATCTCTGCTTCCCAGAAGCAAGTAAACAGTGAACAGAGGAAGTCACATTTGATCTGCATCTTGAAAGGTGAGCAAGAATCAGAGAGATCAAAAAGGGAGGGTAAAGGAGTCCAGGAAGAGGGAATTCCAATAATAGAATATGTTGAGCATCTCGCCATGTGCCAGGCTCTACTCTAAGCCTGTTCTGCATATTATCTCATTTAATCCTCACAGCAAAGGCTTAAGGCAGATTCTAGCCTAGTCCCCATGTCTAAATGAGCCAACACACAGAGAAGCTAAGGAACTTGCCCAAAGTCTTCCTTGTCGAACCTTCAACAAGACACATGCAGGTAACTACCCATTATTTCAATACTGCTGGAATATGGGGTCTGGTAGCAATGGGGCCGGAGAAGAGGCTGAAACAGGAGGAGCCCGATCTCAAAGGACCTTAATGTCATACTAAGAGATTGGATTTTAATTCTACAGGCTATAAAGAACTAAATATACAAAGTTTGGAAAGACAGAACTGATAGCTAAGGACAAAAAAAAAAAAAAAAAAGAGTCAGGAATCCAATTAGAGAACTATTAAGATAGTCCTGGGAAGGATGGATGAGCCCTGGAGCCAAGGGTGAGAAAGAGAGCAAACCTAAGAGACATTAGGGCAGTCGGTGGTTCCTGTTTCTTCAGATTATATGATATCAGTTCCATGGTAGGGTCCATACTCAGCCAATAACATCCATATCTGACCTACTTCCCAAAGGATTGGAAAAGGAAATAGGGAAGAAGGAAGTGTGGGGCCTGTAGTAACCTCACTTCCTAACCAGAGCATCGGTCTCCAAGAAGGGCTTTCCACTGCTGAGGATGGTGGTCCCATTTTCTAGGGACAAACCAGGCAGAAGATCCAGCTCTTGGGCCTGGGGTCCCCATGCCCACGGTCACGCAACCTAGCAACATAGAAACTGGTCCAAGAGTGGGATGTGATTATGGAAACACCCTCCTCAATGTTTTTATCCTTCTGTTCCAGATCTGCCAAAAGATAGAAGCATAAAATTGCTTAGGATGAGAAAAAACACATAAATAAAACTCTTGTGAAGATTTTCATCAATATAGAACAATGAATGTATGAGGAAAACAGTATTCTGGCTGCTTTGTTTTCTTTTCAGTTGATTACAGGCACTGCATGTGAACTCTGACCTATATTCTGTGGTTGTTCCTTCAATAAAAACTAAAACTTCAGCTGTGTTAGAAAATGCGAGGGTGTGTATCATTTGTCTTTCTTTTGCTAAAGTGTAAATACAAGAGAGCTTTATGATTAACTGATTAAAAAGAGGAGAAAGCTTCATAATTAGGTTTCACAGAGCTATAGATTTTGCATTAAGTGGTTTATTACAAAAAGTTGGAAACATTGATCTGAGACATTAGACCACTCTGATTAAATTTATGGTACATTGGGAATACTTGGGCCAATTATAGGATTAAGAGTCCACTGTGGTGATATAATTCCACCTAAATGGAATTATAATATGGTCTATCTGGGGGCGCCTGGCTGGCTCAATCAGAGGAGCATGTGACTTTTGATCTCAGGTTTGTGAGTTTGAGCCCCATGTTGGGTGTAGAGATGACTTAAAAATAAAATCTTAAAAAAAAAAAAAGTCTATCTGGTGATTACTTTAAAACTCTTGACCCTGTCCCTACTATATTCTCATTTCTTTGAAAATTTTGCCCACTGAGGGGCACCTGGGTGGCTCAGCTGGTTAAGAGTCTGCCTTCAGCTCAGGTCATGATCCCAGGGTCCCAAGATCAAGTCCCGCATCGGGCTCCCTGCTCAGTGGAGAGTCTGCTTCTCCCTCTCCTCCTGCCCCTTCCCCCCATTCATGCTCTCTCTCTCTCTCTCAAATAAATAAATAAAACCTTTTAAGAAAAATTTTTTGCCCACCAAAAGGAACTGGCACACTTAGCTTTCCAAAACTAAAGTGAAGTTTAAGTCCTCATGTAAGTTTCAGATCCACTTGGACAAGTTCATATTTGTAATATTTAACTATAAAGTAAAAAGTTTTTAATGTCCTCCAATGGGTAGTTTTAGAAAATTATTGAGATATTCATATGATGGAATATTATACACTTTTAATTATGTTTTTTTGAGTCTATTGAATTACTTGTGAAATGCTCATAACACCATGTTAAATGGACAAAAGACAGGATATATAATACCATATTCAATGTGATCTCAAACACATGAGCTTGTATATGTGCGTGTGTAGATATTTGGGGACTGTAGGTTCTGGAACGAAATCTAAAAGAGTTTCACAGTCGTAATCCTTGGGGACAGTACAAGAGCAAATTTCTACTTACTTATGATTCCCTAACATTTTGGAATTTGCTATATTAAATATGAATATGTCTTTGTTCTAGAAAAAAGCCATTTTGTGAACATTGTCCTTCAAAGGAACTCTCAGGGAGCCCACACAATTCTTGCAGTGATGCTGCCTTTACTCACTTCCGTAATTATGCCCAAATCCCATCTATGGCCACAAATCAAAAATCATGTTTTTACCTTATAACCACATTTTATTTTTTTGTCTTATTTTGGAAAAAGTGTTCTTATTTTGTTCACGCACCCATTTTTATTTGGTATAGCCTTGGTGTCAAACAACATTTGGCTGATTCTAAAAGTCAAATGTGCCTTCTTCAGACGGACTTGCTATCCTGACAATATTGCAAAGACCATATGAAGGACTCTGCGTGAGTCAGCTCGGGCTGCCATTACAAACTATCATAGACTCGGTGGCTTAAACAATAGACATGATTTCCTCCTAAGTTCTGGAGGCTGGCAGCCTGGCCAGTTTCCGGTGAGGTTGCTGCCTTGCAGGTGGCCCCCTTCTCTGTGTTCTCACAGGGCAGAGAAAGAGCTCTGGTCTCTCTTTTTATAAGGACGCTAATCCTTTTGCATCAGGACTCCACCCCACTCCTATGACCTCCCTTAACCTTAATTACCTCCTAAAAGCCCTATCTCCAAATACAGTCACATCAGGGGTTTAGGGCATCAAGGTGGCGGGAAGGGGGAAGACATTTCAGTCCATAGCAAGCTCTGAAAGCCTTTTGAAATGAAAGTTTTCAAACGTTTTGAGCATTGCTTGCCATAAAGCATATTATCTGCCCACTTTCCTAACTGTGAAGACACCACTTGTTTGGATGAACAAGTTTCCAATGCCTTGGTTTTATAAAATGATTCACCATCTATTCTGTTAGAGCCCCTATCCCTTTAATGCCCATTAGCTCATATCTGATTGAGAAGTAAGAATGATGTTTATATAATCCAGAAGTTGAGTTGCTTCTTCTCTCTGAGTACAGTGTTTTTCACTCAGTCAAGAACAACTTTTCTCAGCATTAAGAAAAAAAGTCTTAGAAATATATGAAGATCGTAAGACAAAAGCTTAAAATCTCATGGAAGTGACTTTAGTGCAATCAGTGGCTAGTTTAATGACTTCGTAAACCACAACATTTATTTTAAGCCTATCTGGGGAAGCTACAATTACAGATAAAGATGCGGTAGACATTTTCCCCCTGTTAAGAAAAACTGATGAAGAGAACTGTACACTGGATTATATGGTTAATGTTGATGAAACCTGGTCACTATTAGAAACAAGCCATGTGTGAATCCAGGATTCTAAACTTGCAAAAGACTGATCCTGGATCCATAGACCCACACACAGGTTGCACCAGGCCAGTGTGTTATTGGATTATTATTGCTTTTATCTGTCTCTGCTTACAAAATGTTGTTGCTTTTGAAGGACCTATCCGATCCCAATTTCCCCAGATACCCTGTTATTTTTAACCCTCAATTTTGCAGAAGACAAGATTTGGAGGAACACATTCTATGCCATTGTTGCAAAAATGCCTGTACATAAAATATTTTATATGAATAAAAAACTTACTAATTATAATATTTTATAATCACTCCTCTTCCCTTCTACACAAAACTCAGTTCTACTGGGACACATGGGTGGCACAGTCGATTAAGCATCCAACTCTTGATTTCGGCTCAGGTCATGATCTCAGGGTGGTGGAATCGGACCCCCACGTCAAACTCTGCCCTCAGTACGGAATCTGCTCCTGGTTCTCTCTCTCCCTCTCCCTCTGCCCCTCCATCCACTTGCTCTCTCTCTCTCTCAAATAAATAAATAAAATCTTATAAAAAAATTAAATTAAAAAAAAAACAACTCAGCTCTTCTGCACAGGCTTCCATTATCACCCCCCTCCAACTGCATCCCAACTAGCTTAATTACTACCTCTCCCCTCTCCTTTGCTATATCATGGAACCCCCACCCCAATTTATTAAATATGTTATTCACAGAACTCTGTGATCCAGGAAAGAAGAAAACATGGATTTATTATGTTAGTCCCCACACCTGACTGTACAGCTATTGATGCCACGTTATGTGAAATTACCAGACGTATGGGGGCCAAGGGCAGGCTGCTCCAAGATGGGGCACTTTGGCATGAAGATTATTTTAAGTTAAAAATCAATCAAACCCCAGCAGATTCAGGAAAAGCTCTTTACCTCCCCCACAACTGCCTAAAAAGAACTTAGATCGAGGACCTGCTCCAGGAAGAGAGCTGTCACCACAGGTAACTACATTACACCGTGAACTAGGTCTGGTAGACAGGGAGGAACCTACCAAGGTCTGTTTGATCAGAGTCCTCTCTGTCCTGTTGTTTCTGAGTGGCCCAGCCAACACTGGTTTACCAAACATGGAAGCTTTTTCATCTTCCTGTGAATTGCATTCCTTCCCTTTGAAGTCCCAGACCTCCCCCTCCCTTCTCCTTCATTCAGGGTGACTTACATACCTCATTTTGCCTGACTGTCTTTCGAATCTCGATCTCTGTGTGGATTCTGGGTCTATATGACATTAAATTTTATTTTCTCCTGTTTAATCTGTTTCGTGTCAATTTGATTCTTAGTCCAGCTACAAGGACCTAGGAGGGGACAGGAATTCTTGCTCCTTGGCAGATGGGAGAGGCAAAATCTCCAAGGGCAGGGACAGTGATGTCATACCATTCACCACATAATGATATTCAGCAGACATGCATCCAGTGAAATGAGTACCATGAATGAAGACATTGACAGCCTTTTCCAGGCTGACAGACCTGCTTCCCACATGTTAACTCAGGATTTTGTAACCACACCCGAGAGCTGGAAAGATCAGGAAATGTTGGATATGAGAAAACTGACCTGTAGACATGCAAACGAGCTAGAGAAGCCCAGGATAAGAGGCTAGGCCTGGGCCAGGTTCTGCCAACTTTCAGGCCATGCTCTTGCATCCAGGCTGAGCTACTACCTTATCTTTTTAACATCTTTGCATCAAAGATTCCATTTCCTGCTAAACTGTATAATGATTTATGCAACTGGCACACCCATCTACATACACACCACCCTTCTACGTTCTTCTCGTACTATTTTTAGACTGGATGTCATTTGTATGTGCGATCTATATTTTTATAAAACTGCATAGAAGTTTAAAGAAAGCATCTACCACACACACACACTGCCTAGTTTGTAAGTATTAACCAGGAGTTCCTTCCAACCTTCCAATGAGCTCCATCCTGGTTCTTGACAGTCTTTCCCATAGACCCAAGACTCCTGGGCTCTTGGCTTCAGCAATCACTAATACTCACCACGTAGTTCCCATCTAAGAGTCTTCACACCTACTGTTCCCTCTGCCTGGAAAGCATCCTTGCTTTGTTAAGATTCATGCAACCTTTAGTTCTTTCTCAGGCATCTCCTCCTGAGGAAAGTCTTCTCTATGTCCCTGATTAGACCTACACCCCAATTATAGGTTCTCATGACACAGCATAACTCTCCCTCAGATCCCTCATCATAGATACAATTTTACATGAATGTATGTGATTAGTTGATGGGTATCTGCCTGATAGCAGAGACTATGCTAGCTTTTGCTCAGCCTGGAACTTGGCACGTGACTGCCAGGCCCACATTGGGCTTATCTTCTTATTCACCTCATCTTTGAGGTCTCAAACCACCTGGCTGCCTTTTCTGGTGTGAGCCTCTCTACCTGGATCCGTTTTGACCAGCCCTCCTTAAATAACATCTAGACAGTTTTTTCCTTTGGAATCCCCTGTTATTATCCTGGAGCCCTATTGCTGTGGTGGTGAGGTGTGGCGGATGGATGTGTTCTCTGGTGTCCTGGGATGAGTCTCTGTGTCTTAAGTGAGCCTGTCCCCTGGGCTGCCTGCGTTCACAAGAGCTTCTCAGCTTTGTTTTGCTTTCCTTCCTGCCCCCACTCCCACCCCTGCTCCGGTTAGGAGAGGCAGGAAGGCTAGAGGGGACCAGAGCCGGGATTTCCCTTCCCCTGTCCGTTGGACTTCTGTGAAACCCCAGTAGGTTAGGCTCTGGCGAAATAGTTTCTCTTGAGAGCAGGCCTTGTTAATAAGAACACAATTTTTTTGGTATATTTCAAAATGGCTCCTTCCCCACCCCACCCCCAGACCCCCCCGCACCCCTCCTGGCCAGAAGCACAGGAGATGGGTTTTTTCTTTCTTATCTTCACAGCGAGAATCTTGTAGGGATCCTTGTAGGAATCGTGAATGTGTGGGGCCTCCTACCAAGACTGGATCCCCTGGAGTTTTTAACTGTCAGACTTGTCTGTGCTGAGCTTTATTAGAATTGAGGTTTTCCTCCCTAGGTACTATTTCCTGCAGAATGTTCTGCTCTGGGCTTGTGATCCGGTGGGCTGTGATTCTCTCAGTCCACCTCTATCTCTTCAATTTGGGGGACAGAGGTTTGTCCGGTAACCTCACTTCTTTGTTGGATATAAACAGAGTTATTGATTTTCAGTTTGCTCAGCGTTTTCCTTGTTCTAAGTTCCTTACATGCTGGACTGGAAACCAAAAGTCCAGTTTTGCCCAACATGGGGAAATAGCTTTTTGCGCAGTCCTTCCTGACTTCCCCTTCCTGCACCTTTATTGAGGCCCCACAATGCTTCACATGCTGTCCCACATGGGCTCCAGGGAGGTTGAACTCCAAACAACTCAGGAAAAAAGATCTTGCAGTTGATACATTTCAAAATGGGCTATTTGATTCATATATATTTATATATATGTATATCTCATATATACAATTATATATAAATATATACATATATATGCAGTAACTCAAACTTCATTATTTTAATAGGCTGAAATTATATGGATTTTTTGTCAGATGCCATTCAAGTAATTTGAGATAATTATTTATACAGAACTTATTTCGTATAACAAGGACATCATGTGATAGCAAGAACATGTATAAGAGGCTTTTTTTTTATTAACAAGAGCACATAAAAAGAAAATCAAGACAGACAGCGGTATACATGTCTGGCCCTCTGTGACTAAGTTAGTAAACATTTTGTGCAATATTTACTGCCTGAGGTCATGGATAGGCACTGTAGGAAATTACTAATGAGTTTATTTTCGAATCAAAAACTGACAGGAACAAGTGCATATGAGGCATTAATCACACAGAGAATCAGAATGCTCATAGAAAGAACAAAGATGAAAGATTAAGAACATAAGAAGAACAAGGTACAAGGCTAGGGTCCTACTTGAATCGGGGGGAGAGCAAAGCCAAGCGGAGGTATGAAAGGATGATACCTCTCAAATATTAGCCTACGTTTCCCCTGCACGTCTAACCCCGCTGTGGCTTCCCTTATTCCTTCCACCCACATCCCAATTAAGTCCTCTGTGTTCATTGCCTCAGAGGAAAGTTGTGACTTTGTGGAAAGGAGAGGATAACAAAGAATCCTTTATCTTTTGTGTTCCAAAGGCAGGTGCCCTTAGAGAAATAGAAAAGCTTGGACAAAATGCCTGTTGGGGGTAAGAGAGGACTTTTTCTCCTTCTCAGACTAGAAAGATATCCCAGACTTGTGGAAGATAAAAGAGAGAGACAGATGGTGAGTGCATGTGTCAGCATCTTTGTGTTGAGTGAGTCACTCAGTCAACAAGAGGAAGGGAATATTGGTGGGTCCCAGATGAAAGGGTCTTCTGTCTTTTCTCCTGGTTAGGGTCCCAGGGAGGCCACAAAACCTGTCAGAGGGTTGGTAAGACCCAAAGGGAGAAGGAACTTGCACTCTTGGCTCCATAAGGCACCTAGCAGGAAGCAAGACCCTTGAGAGGGAATGTGTCTGCACGTGGATCAACAACCAAGGACCCAGTGAATAATGGTTGTCTCTTTGGATATATGTCATTAAGGACCAGATGTTCTCCATCCCCATCATGCCTTGGCATTACCTAACCCTACATATATACCCATTTGGAAAGGGAATGAATGACTCAAATCAAGCATTTCCAATCATCCCAGGAGAACAGGACCTACATTAAATTAAGGTGAATTAAAGAAAACTACAAAATGTGCTTGTGAACTTGGTCTAGAATCACATCTGCTATCAGATAATGGGGACCGTTTGGTCCCATCTAAAATGTACCGAATGCCTATTATGTGTCGGGTATTAATCTAAGCACCTTCCTCTACTTCATGTTCATCACCACCTATAACATAAAGAAACCAGGCTTAGGGGGTTTAGGTAACTTGCCAAGATCATAAAGTTAGTGTGTAGCAGATCAAGAACTCCAGCCATTGCCAGACAGCAAACTCCACGCTGTTAACCTTTTCTCTATTCTGACTCCTCCTGGAGGGCAAACTACAATGGTGAAATACTCCATCCCTGACCTCCTTGAGTTTGCAGTCTAGAATGAATAGGAGGAGGGAGAGGGTTTGCAAGGAGCCCAAACCAGTCCTGTTGGGTAAGAAGGCACAGGAACAAAAAGACTGGATCATCTTTTGTCCTCATGAGAAGGGAATCTCAGCTAGAGATTAGAAGACAACCAGGTATAGATTCTCTACTTCAAAAGAAGTACTATCGATTTTGGGTCAAAGTTTGGTGCAAACCTAGAGTGTGTGGTGCATTAGCTGTGTGGTCTTGGGCAGATAACTAACCTAGCTGAACTTCACTTTCTTTAAGACAGAAATAATACTATCCATCTTATAGGATCATTAAGAAGTGAATGAGATCATATAGATAAAACAGCCTAGGGGCACCTGGGTGGCTCAGTTGGTTAAGCCACTGCCTTCGGCTCAGGTCATGATCCTGGAGTCCCGGGATCGAGTCCCGCATCGGGCTCCCTGCTCGGCGGGGAGTCTGCTTCTCCCTCTGACCCTCCCCCCTCTCATGTGCTTTCTCTCTCTCAAATAAATAAATAAAATCTTTAAAAAAAAAAAACAGCCTAATAACTGGTTGATGATCAATACACATTAGCTCTTTCCCCCTCCCTCCAGCACAAAGCATCCTCAAGAACTACCACCCCATCCTGAGTCATTCCCAGTTAAAGAATTCCCAGTTTGAGATGTCAGGTGAACCTTCCATGGTGAAGGCAAACCCAAGCTCCTCAGGTCCTCAGTGTCAGAATAGACATAGCCTGCCTTTGAACCAGAGTTCACTTGGACTGTCTAGAATTATTTGAAGTCACTTCAACTGAACGAGTCACTCCACACTGGATCCACCTAATTGGGTGATTACTGAGTAAACACCTGGGTCCAAAGAACTGGCCATAATCTACCTCCCACAGATACTATTCTCAACATAGCCCTCAGAGGCCACGTCTCCAACTTCAGTGAGCATGTATTGAGTTTCCCTAGGTGACCACACATGCCAGTAGTGATAGAAAGATAAATAAGACATAGTCTTTGCCTTCTAGCAGTTCAGAATCTGGAGGAAGACAGGGATATATAGAAACATAACTGACACAAAGTAGACTGATAAGTTACCCGAGAGAGCATCAGTGTGCAATAGAACAAAGATTTAGAATGACTGGACTGGACTGAAGTCTCTTAAAAGAACTGAAATTTGAACTAGGCCTGGAAGGATGGCTCTGGCTGTACCCAAAGAATACAGGAGTCTGAGAGAAGACAGTAGAGTAAGAAATTTCAAAGCAGAGGGAACAGCTTAAGCGAAGTCAGACGGTTTAGAAAGCCCACACTGGGTCCAGGCACAAGATGTGGTCAAAATTCATGTGCGGTAGAAAATGGCCGTGGATGCTCAAAATATGGAGGGTTTCTAATGCCACTTGAGAGTCTCTATCACATGGAATGGAGAGTCATCACAGATGGTTTTGTAAAATGGCTTGAACATCACTTGATGAGTAGGGACAAGTATGATGATTATGACATGTCATAACTAGAGTAAGTACATCTTTCTGAATAATCACGTGCTAAGAAAGCAGTATCGATGCAATAAAGCTTTGGCTTCTGCCTCTAATTTAATATTCTTCCCCACTGATATAAATCCAGTGGCTGTCAACTCTGAGTATGACATAAGGTCACCTGAAAATGTTACCAAAAAAGGGGGGATGGGGAGAAAGAAAAAAAGAAAAAAAAAAAAAAACTATGTCTGGGTCCTACTCCCATAAATTCTGAGTTAACCAGTCTAGGGTAGAGTGTGGGCATTGGTATTTTTTTAAATTCCCCAGGTGATTCTAATATTGAGGCAGCATTAACATCCACAAAGTGTGGACCCTACACCAGCAGCATCAGCATCCCCTAGGAGCTTTTTAGAACTAGAAAACCTTGGGCCCTGACCCAGGCCTACTGGATCAGAATTTGCACTTTCACAAAAAATCCCCAGGTGGTTTGTAAGCATGAAAAATCCGAGAAGCCCTGATATACACATTCCTGCCTACCCACTCCCCACCCCTGCCAAACCCATTTTTAGCCTGAAAACGGAAGAAGGAAAAGCCCCAAAGATTGAGATCTGCGATTATTACTAAATCCGGTAACAGAAACATGAGTAAACTTATCTCGAGTTTGCAGGGTCAGGGTTTCACCGCATGGCACCAGATGACTCCAGGCGGAAAAAAGGAAGAGAAAAGCATTTGTTTAAGCAGAAGGATTCCTGACAGAAGGACTGAGTCCTAAAATAGTCCGAGGCAGATGGGGTCAGCAAAGCCTTTAGTGACTGGAAGGTACCATGATTTAGCACGTGTCTCTGACACAGCAACCTGGGCTCACAGGATGGTGAGTCAACGCCCAGGAGCTGCTCCTGGGTCTGCCCGAGCTTCTTTGAGAAGAGCACATGGTTTTCCCCTCTACCTACAACCACCCACAGGACTGTGTATCCATTGTCATTTTCACCTGCAATCGTTAAGCTGTGAGCCCTCAGCTGTGCTCAAGTTCAAAGAGAAAAGCTCAAGACCAGTAGCCATCAGTTGATGGTAACCTGAGGCACAGACCATTACACAGATATAAAATCCAATCTCTAACCTTTGGAAACTGCTATGGTCTGAATGTTTGTGCCCCCACCCCCAAATTCACATGTTGAAACCTAACCTTTTAAAGGTGATGGAATTAGCAGGTGACAGTCTTGGGGAGGTGATTAGATCATGAAGGCGATTAGTGCCCTAATACAAAGAGACACCAGAGAGCTTCCGAGACCCTTCTACCATGTGAGGACGCAGCAAGAAATCTGTAAGTGGGAAGAGGACTCTCACCTGACCATGTTGGCACCCCCGATCCCAGACTTCCAGGCTCCAGAACTGTGAGAAACTCTAAGGCACCCGGTCTGTGGAATTTCGGGAGAACCGCGAGAACCGCCCAAATGGACTAAGACAGAAGCCATTACTAAGCACCACTGTGACTTCAAAAAATGATGATGAAATCGCAAAATTGTGCTTTGTGTTTAAAGTAGAAGCCTGGAAAAGGAGCCAGAAGCGCTCAAGGCACCGAGAGCTGAGCTGGAAGAGAACTTTGCAGCAAGAAAAATTCATCTCAGAGTGAAACCAAGTCAGACTGGCAGAAACATCTACTGCTCCCTCCTTCAACACCTTCCAAACACATTCCTGGAGACCAGTAGAACCTCAGGCTCCACTTGGGGGGATAAATGTCACTTGGGTCTTCAAAGTTAGCCTGTAATCAAATCTTGGTGAATTAAGAAATGACTTTGAAATTTTCAAACTACAGTTTGTAGCTGATTTCCTCCTACTTATTGATAATGGTAAATCCCCAGGAGACTCCAACATGTGCTTCCTACAGACGAAAGGACAGTAATACCAAAGAGTTAACCTCTCTTAGCTAGGGGGAATTCTAAAATGAATTGCTTTCTAGCTTCCTAAAAATGTTACTTTGGAGGCATAACTCTAATTCCTAGCCAAATGTGCAAAGGCATCAACCACAACTGGAGACAGCTTAGAACTGAAGCAGTTTCCTAGGGAAATAAGCCAGGAAGTGCAGCCCCTCTCTATCACTGGCTGAATGCCCATGGTCCTCACACACACCTAGCAGGACCATAAAGGCTCAGTAAATGTTTGCTAGTCTCTTAATCTTTATTGTTAATATTTTAGGTTGAACAATATGAAATTGCCATTTGTATGGGTCAAAAACAGATATTGACAAATTTCAGACAGTTCCACCTACCATCAAATTGACCAAAAGATGTTAAATGGTTAATGTTGGGAAAGATTGCAATGAGATATGGTTGCTCATATTCTTGTGAAGGTAATAAAAATTGATATAATGTTCTTAGAGATAAATTTGGTAGTATGTATAAAAAACTTTAAAGTTTTTCATACTCTCTGACACAAAACCCCAACATCTAGGGATCTATCATAGAAAGTACAAACATGTACTTTTCCAACATTATTTAAAATAATTGCTGGGGCGCCAGTTGGCTCAGTCGGTTAAGCTCCTGCCTTCAGCTCTGGTCATGATCTCCGGGTCCTGGGATCAAGCCCCGCATCAGGCTCCTAGCTCGGCAGGGAGTTTGCTTCTCCCTTTTCTCCCTCTCCCTCTGCCTCCCCATGCCCCCCACTGCTCATGCTCACTCTCTCTCTCAAATAAATAAATAAATAAAATCTTTAAAAAAATAAAATAATTGCTTAGATGTCTAATAATAGGGACTATAATATAATGTTGGAGAATATAAAAGTGGACAAAGATACTCAAAATATAAATTCCAGAAGATATAATTCTGGGTGATTTTTTCTTTTTCATTTCTTAAAAATCTCCATGTTTGTAAATATATTTTTATACTCATAAAAAAGTATTTTAAAATAAATATAATTATAGAAATTTTCAAAAAAGAACCAAAGTCATCTACTCCCCCATACACCTTGGAGACTGAAGACCAGAACTACCCACACGCTCAACTTACTGTATATTAACATGATATTATTATTCTAGAACACTCTTGCCCAGGCAAACACCTTGACTGTTTATTATAGGAATTTCCCTAAAGACCCATCAACTCTTCCATTAAAAAGCACTGATTGCAAAAAAAAAAAAAAAGGCAAAAAAACATTGATTGCACCTTCAGCCTATTTAAATCCCTGCATCAAAAGTCTTCTGCTTCACTGTTTTCACAGCCCAGGACTATTGTATCGCAATCCTTAACCAGCCTTCATCAACCCCACACCTCCACACATGTACCCGTGGAAAGACCTGCCTTCCACCAACTTCCCAATTTTCAACAAATTCTGACCTTGCTCTCCCACTCTGATGCACTGCAGAAGCTTTCCCAAGGTGGTTGGTGTCCTCTCCCACGGCAGTGTGCCGTGAACTCAGCTTTGTCTTATCAACATGCTGTGTTGTTGGTATTAGGGAAGCCAGCATATGACAGGGTAATACTTATGAAAACCTATCAGGAACCTTCTGTGAGCCAGGCACTGCACCATCCAAGTAATAGGAGGTGTGCTAGCATAAAAGTCAAATAAGGTAATCAATGTTACAGAGAACCTAAAGGGGAAGGTAGGTTAGGAAGCAGTATTCCTCCATGCTCAGTAACATTCAGGCGGTGAGATAAGGCAAAGTGAAGGATTTACTCAATGTGCTAGGTAGCATCCTAGGATAACCCCACATGCCTTTCACCTTCGTATAATCCCTTCCCCTGTGAGTGTGGGTGGGTACTTTGATAGAATGAGATATCTCCACTGTGATAGGGGATACGTAGGGGATTTTTCAGTTAACTTTGAGTTAATGAGAACAGGAATTACTCCAGTGGACCTCAGGTAATCACAGAAGGCTTTAAAGGCAGCGTGTTTTCTCAGGCTGATGGTAGAAGTCAGAAAGATTGCAGGCACGAAGATGGGGGGGTCACATGGCAAGGAATGTGGGTGGCCTCTAACAACTAAAGGTGATTCCCAGCTGGCAGCCAGCAAGGAAACAAAGATTTCCATCCTATAATCCTCAGGAGTGGCATTCTGCCATCAGCCCAAATGATCCTGGAAGCGGAGTCTCCATATGAGAACTCAGCCCAGCCAACACCTTGATTTTGGTCTTGTGAGACTCTAAGCAGAGAAGCTGGCTAAGCTCACCCCATCTTCTGATGTACGTAACCATGAGTTAATAAACGCGTGGTGTTTTGAGTCTCTAAGTTGGCAGTTTTTGTTACACAAAAGAGAAAACTAATACACCAAGTCATGGATACAAGTGCAAGATAAGACAAATGATCACCACAAAGCTCTCAAGGCTCCCACTGGATCCCAACATAGCAGTGATGCCCAGAGGGATCTACCTAACAGCCTCCTACAAGGGGGGGCCTGGACAAACCGGAGGGCAATCACTGATGCTGAGCAGATCCTTCAGTGGAAGAAGTGAAGGTCACTGAGGGTGGAGGAGGGGGGGCGCGCTGCACCGAAAGCTATAAGAGGAAAAGGTAACAGAATTTTTAGTAGGGGCCTAACTCTCCCCTATGCAACCCCACCTAGGGTGGGATTTAGTTGGCAGCAAAAGAAAAATGCCCCAGAGACAAGATGTAGAATTGGCATGAACACACCAAGGACTCCAGCCTGGCACTGAGTTAGACAGTGGGGACTCAGGTGGGCTACTGGGGTCAAGGGCGCAGACAAAGAAGGGTTAGTGGAGGAGCAAACTAGCCAGACATGGCTCCTCAGTGTCCCTCAGTGTCCCTTAGATACAGTACAAGGCACATTGCCCAGATCTGGTTTCGCTACTGTCAAGTCTCCTTTGAAGGTCCATCCCTACTCTTCTCTATCAGCTTCTCACTCTCCCTGCAAGGACCAGGATAAATCCCATCTCTTCCAGGAAGTCTGCCCTATCACACTTGCCTGGTGTCACCTTCCTATAGCTGAATGCCGACTTCCAATGAAAGATCCCTGATTAATGGAAGGCGTTTCCTACTTGATTCGTTCCAAGAGCAATGACTTCATTTCTTCAAGCAAAACCTCACCCCCATTTCAAGGTAATTTTAATGATTAAAGACTTTCTCCTCACACTAAGCCAAAATCTATCACTTAATAACTGTGCCACTACTTCTCCGAGACCCACTTTCCTCATTTGCAAATGGGAATAAAATTAGTACCTCCCTCAGAAGATAGTTGGGATGATTAAATAAAATAGTCCAAGTAAAAGACTTGACTGTGTCTGATGCATAGTCAGGGCTTGATAAATGGTGGTTGTTGTTACATCATTGAAAAAATTTGTAAAGCATCTGTTACAATGTCCGGTGAGCTGTGGACTCTCCATGAATGGCAGCTCTTATCAGCTATGGCAGCAGAAGCCACACAGAGACCCCACTCCTCTTTTTTCAGCTGATACTTTCCAAATATATAAAGACAGTTGGGTAAGCTGCCTGAAATACAACATATGGCCAATAAATGTTATTTCCCTTAATCCCCTAGTATCCTCTTGTCCAGTACAAGTCCTGCATTGCAGGTCATCTTTTCCAGATGCCCTCTGCTGGAGTTATAAATGCCTTTCTCCACGTGAAGCCCCCTCGCCAAATGGAAGAGAGCTCTGCAGGTGTGGCTGAGTATGTGGGTACAGAAGGGCCGTGACCACCTTCACCTGGAAACAGTAGTCCTCCTAACTTGATGGAATGCTTTTTCAAATATAAACCCAAAACTTCATGTCAATTACTTACATTTCCATTGCTGGTTCTCTAGTTGAATCCTTCAAGATTATTTGAAATTGTAATTCTATCCTCCATCATATTTGCTCTTCTTTCTGGTTTTGTCATCTGCAAATTTGAGAGCCTGCTTCCCAAGCTCCTTCATTATTTGGCACTAATTTTGTTGACATATCTCATCTCTTGATGGATTTTAAGATGGTTATGGGTAAAAAACATTTCTATGCTTTATAATATCCTCTGTAGTAGTAGCTTTTAAACTTTTGTAACTGAAGCCCACAGTGAGAAATACATTTAACATTGCAACCCAGCCCATTCACACACACACCCCCAAACACACAACCTGATATAAATGTTTAATAAAATTTATACTTATATTCATGAAGCCCTCTGTGTTGCCCATTCTATTGTATATTATTATTATTATTAATTGTTGGTCAAACCCACGTGATTGATTTCATGGTCCATTAATGGATCCTGGGCCATAGTTTGCAATATGCTGTTCTATAAAAGAGCTTTTAAAATTTCCCACTAAAGTGGCAGAATAAAGTTGTGCTCACGGACATGGAATGGTACCAGTACTGCCTAAAGAAATCTTTGCTTCATCTTTAAAACCCTTGAGAATATTGTGCTCCACTGCATAATCTAGCCATGTTTATTTTCGTAGAAAGCTAGTAGGCTTTTCTCCATTTTTTTTCCCGTAAAAATTATAATGCATAAAAGTGCTCTATTTTTATCCCATGCTTTGTTTGCCCTTCAGCACTCCACCAGAAAGCCACTGACAGATGGGCACCCTGGTTTGAGAAGAAAAGCTCTGCAGCTCCAGAAGCAGGGCTAACCACATAGCCATTCCTCAGCAAGAATGGGTTTACTTATTCATAGGCTATTTCCCTAAAGAAGGGAATGTGTATGAGATAACAAATATTTGAGTTTTCCTTGGAATGGGAAGGAAATACGGGATAAAGGGGTTATTCGTGAAAGATCGACCAGGAAGATGGGGTGTCTTAGGAGACAATTCCCCATGGATCTCCCACATTTCTGTATATCTGGCAAGCAGAGGCTCTGACTGCCTTCTTCACTGATTATCTTTTCAGGGAAGTTTTATGCAATCAAGCATCCTTGAAAGAACATGCTTGAACATAGAAAGAGTATCCCCCTTGGGGGCCCCTGGGCGGCACAGTCGGTTGAGCCTCCAACTCTTGATTTTGGCTCAGGTCATGATCTCAGGGTCATGAGATCGAGCCCCACATCGAGCTCCCCACATTAGGCTCCACACTCAGCGCAGCCTGCTTAAGTTTCTGTCTCTCCCTCTCCCTCTGCACCCCTCTCTGAAATAAATACATCTTTAAAAAAAAAAAAAAGACAAAAAAAGGAAAAAGAAAGTGTATATCCCTCAAAAGCAAAGAGCAGGTTAGTTTACTGTCCTGTATTATGTGGGTGTCTCCCTCCAGTCTATGGCCAGCCCATTGTACAAGATTTGGGATCCCTAAGCTCAGGGTTCCTCTCCTGTAATGCACCCCACTGTGTGTGCAGATGCTCAGCCTTGCCCTCTTTATGTTTCCCTGTGGAAACTAAGGCTCGGAAAGCTACAGCCAATGTTGATGCTCTGGCTACTGCCATTCCTGTGACTAATGAATGGTCCTTTACCTCAGACCTGAGAGTCTCCTGACAGCATACAGGAATGGTGGCAGGCTAACTCATGAGTTTGCAGGAGGGTAAAATCTGTAGCTTTTCTCAGTTCTTAGCAGTCTCGTGTTACTGGTTCCAACAGGCAAGTCCATGTCTTGAAGTAATTAAGTTGACATTTTTTCTTATTTCATTTAGTCATTCAATAAATAAGCACTTATTGAATGCTTAATCAATGCTGGGACATTTCCAAGAGGCTGAGGATATGGAGACCCAGCATTTGCCAAAACTGAGTCCCATAATAAAAAACAAAAGCCTCTTACATCAAAAACTAATGATGTAATGTATGGTGACTAACATAACACAATAAAATTAAATTAAAAAAAAAAAAGCCTCATAGTAAAACAAAGTTTAGTAAGAGAAGACAAACAAGTAACCAAATGGGCTGACAGGACCATTTCAAAGAGCGTTAAGTGCTAAAAAGAACATAATGCAGAGTGATACAAGAGAGGGTGTTGGGGTGGATGTGGAGTGAAGCATGACTTGAGGTTGGGTGATCAAGGAAGGCCTCTCAGAGGCGGTGAAATTGGATCTGAGACATCCACGATGAGGCCAACCAGGCAGGAGAAGAACGTCTTGGGAAAGAGTATTCCAGGAATAGCTGTGGTGGGTGCCCTACGGCCGGAAACAGGATGATGTGCTCAGGAAATGAAAGGCCAAAAAGCCAAGAGAAGAATAATGGTGGATGAGGTTGGAGAGAAGGCAGGCAGGGCAGGAGCCTCAGGGGTCACAGACCAGCTTTGATTATCATTATTGTCTCTCTTGGCTCCTTCCCTTCATTCCCAGTACCCTCCAGCTCTCCTCCCATCTGAAAGTGTCTCCCTGGTCACCTTCTCCACAGAGCCCCTCCATGGCTTTCTGGATTGGAAAGTGAGTGGTAACTGCCCTAAGCCTTTCATTTACGGCCCACAGAAATATTTGTATGATGTGAATGGAATTGTAAAGACTGGGAGTGTGTCAGGGCCATCTCCAAAGTCCAAATTTCAGATGCCTGGAAGCATGGAGGAGGGACTTCAGGGCAGGTGCTGCCCTGGGAACTCTTTTCATCACAGCAGCTGTCGGGACAGATTCCTTCTTGTTCAAGTTTAATTCCTGGATGTAGGTGCTCATCTCTGACAACAAAGGAATGAAGAGTGGCTTCCAATGGCTTATTTAAAGAGCTTCTGATGCTCTGTGAGGAGTCTTATTTGGCACTCACCAATTAGTGGCTTCCTGAAAGGGAAAAAGAGGAAATTGACCCAACACCTTGTGACAATGAGAGTCACTAGGTAATCATACCAATTCCTTATTTTTTTGTATGAAACTCAAGAATAGGGTAAAACTCATTCAGTCAAACTAATCAGTTAGATCCCCAAATAAAGTAAAACTAATTTCATCAATCTACTAATTTAAAGAAATTGGGAGACCACAAGTCAAAAGTCTGTAATATGGTATGAACATCAAAAGCAAGACCACCTTATTCTTTCTAGTAAGTAGAGCAACTCGAAATTACCACTACCTTGGGTTTCCAAAGAGATGCTGAACCTGATACAAGATGGCGTGGCCATCATGTATGGAAGGAAGAGAATGTTCTACATGATACCACTTGACCTATACAGTGGTACAATTCATGCAGTCGATGATATATATATATCATATTTATATAATCTTTGCTTCCCTTAATTCCATAGGAATCCCATTATTTCATGGTTAGGGGTTGTTTCCTTAGGAAACAAATCTTTTATAGATAATTCACAGGTAAACTTGTCAGCCATCACTGTCACAGATCCCATATTATTTGTGTCTCAGTTGGTGAGGTGATAAAGTCCTATGATTATCTGGTCATGACTGATGATATCTTAGGGAGACTGAGAATTGCTGGAGCAGGACGGCATTGCTATTTGAATTCTCTGATATGAGCAAGGAAAATGCAGCCATTCCGGTGAGAACTAGAGGCCCGTTTCAGGGAGCTGGTGTGGGCGGGGTGGGCCTGAAGGCGTCTCCAGCAGGTGCAGTATCTACAGACCAGGTGGAGTTGGCCGCACAGTGCAAAGGCTACGGAGTCCCAGTGAGGTTCTTCCCCCAGCGCACTGAAGACAAAGTCACAGTTTCCCAAAATGGCTCTGTCACAACATTTATGTTTTTAGGTTTGGAGAATGCATTGCTTTTCAGTCCAGAAAGATCTGAAAAGGCTGGTGATGGGAATTTCCACAGCACATGGATTTCCGAATCCAACTTGAGCCCAGGCTCACGGTGCAGGCAAAACCAGACTGCCCCCTACCGACGCACAGGAGGGGTGGCCTGGCATTGTGCTGTTGTTAGTATAAGAAAGGTGCAGTTGATTACAAATGGCCCACTGAACCCCACCTGCCACTTTTTTAAAAACACAGTGGGAATGAAGGAGTCATTGATTTGAGACGTGGATTATATATATATTTTTTAATGGTTGGAAAAAATACTTTGCCTAAACATACATAATATCTGCTGGTGGGGCAAAATAGGAAGCGGAAGTTGGGTATGTTGAGGTTGGGTAGGGCAAATATGCCTTCCTTTCAAACAGCTCTCCTGCTTCTTCGGTGTAAGAAAGGACAGTAGGCTTGCATCGTTTAACTGAAAACTCGTTGAAGGCAGAAATTATATCTTACCTAGGGTTCTTTTTTCCTGGGTTGGACATCTCTCCTAGCATGTACTAAAGGCCAACAACAGTTTATTAAGTTCTAATAATAATAATAAAAATAATAAAAAAATTAAAACCCAACTCAGAGGCTCACAAAAATGAACCAAGATAACCCTGGGTTTAAATCCTGCTTCTGTGTCCTTTGGGCAGTTTACTTAACCTCTCTGTGTTCAATTATAATCTTTTTTTATTTTTTTTTTTTTGAGGGAGAGAGAACACAAGAGAGAGAAAGAGAGAGTAAGCATGAGCACGAGCGGGGGGCGGGGAGGCAAAGGGAGAAGCAGGCTCCCCCCTGAGCAAGGAGCCTGATGCAGGACTCGATCCCAGGACCCAGGGATCATGACCTGAGCAGAAGCCAGATGCTTAACCGACTGAGCATGTCCTCAGTTATAATCTTTTAAATGAAGATGATGTGACTTCCCTCACTGGGTCAATCTATGCGGATTACATGTCATGATGGATATGACAAACTTATTGCAGTGCTTGGCACACAGTAGTTCTTTGATACACAGAAGTTTTTTAAAGAGCAAAACAAGCCTAAGGTCCTGTGCACTCTGCTTGTTCTGACCCAGGGAGTTGGTCTCCTGCTTTCGTTGGCAGTTTAAAAAGGTTCTTCCACTGGCCAGCCAGCGAAGCAGGCTGGGGAGGTGGGAGATTAATTGAAGACTTTTATTATTGTTATTTTTAGTTACAAAACTGCAGGGAAACAATTCCTGTCAGAGAGGACATCTCTTGCTGGAAGGCAGAAACGCAGGTGGGAGGAGGGTTGACCATTAATCATAAGGAAGCAGGGAAGGAAATTGAGACAGGAAATGTCAACACCAAAATGCTCCTACTCTGGGTCAACCTTATGGCACAGGCATGGACCAGCATGCTAAAAGCTGGGGCCCCACTACGAACAAAGGCACCAGAGAGGAAACAGCAAGCAACAGCATGTCAAACCAAAAATAAATCGGGCACGTTTCCCTTCTAAAGCAGAGGGACTAGCTCCTCTTCTACTTGGCTCTCGATTTCTTGCTGAAATTCTGGGAATGTCCTGAAAGAAAAATGCTTTCGTGCAGATAAGAAATAAAGTAGATGCCAAAATAGTGGAGGATAGGCGCATAGCTTCACCTAACTTGCGTGAGCCTCATTTTCTAGCCTGTGAAATGGGGATAAGATCCCTGCCTTCCCCTCCTTACAGAGCTACTGTGGAGACCAAAGGATAACAATGGTGACAGTGGACTCGTTGTGACTCTTAGAGATTTTTTCACTCCTGTCCTAATAGAAAATGAAAAACCGAAACCTTAATAGGCTCCTCCTGCCCTAGTCAACTGAGGTGGGGCCAACCCAGCCCTTGCAGGGTGGCATCAAGCTCCGCTGACGGTGGGAAGTCACAAGTTTCCAAAGGGATTTGAGTGTTTTACTTCCCATTTGATTTTGTTAAAAGTTGGCTTTTCCAGACAAGTTCTTCTTTTTTTAAAAGCAACAAATGCTTTTAATATTACAAATTAAGCCCTAAGGGATAAATTAAATAAATATTTATGTTATGGTAGCTTTTATCCCTAAAAAATATTTTACTCTCAATATCATTTTTATCCTCAGTTATTGCCTTATGTGGGGGAGTGATCAAGAGCAAAGGCTTGGAATCAAGCAGACTGGAGTTCAATATCCACATGATAAGCACTATTTATGTATGATTTGGCGCTTTAACTCTGTGTGTCAGTTTGTTCACCTGTAAAGTGGGAGGGATAATGGTCTTAGGGTTTGCTGTGAAGACTGACACACAGAGGCAACTCCTTGATGTTTATAATGCAACTAAACCACAAAGTTTAAAGGTTTTATTTTTAAATGAATTAGCAGCTTCATATTCATTCATTCAGCATTTATTCCAGAGCTGCAAGGCCTGGACACCATATGAAACAAGTGTTTTGCCAAAGCGAATAAAGCTGGACCTCTCAACCTAGCTGATGAGAGAAACATGCCAACAAATCATTGCAATCCCATGCAATGAATGCTGTCCTGGAAGAAAGTTTCCGCATTCATCTGGTCTCCAAAGAAGAGAGTGATCAACTCTGCTTGGTTGAACCTGAGATGTCATAGAAGTGGAAACTCGTACTGGATCTCAAAAGATGACAAGGAATTTGCCAGAAGGAGGAAGGGAAGGACATTCCAGACAGACAGACAGTATACTCTGAAGCAGTCCTAACATAGTACAGCACCTTCAGGCAAGTTGCCAAGTCGGCATGCCCAAGCATCAAGTTCACAGAAGCAGGTTGCAGGAGATGGGTTTTAGGGACGCTGAGGCCATGCCACAGAGAGCATAGGATTCATCTTCTGTGGGGTGTGGGGGCAGTCTGGATCTGATCTTGTGGGAAATGCATAGGTTTTGAAAAATTTTAAGCAAGGGAAAAAATAATCAGTATTTTTAAAAGATGAATCCCAGCAGCGTGGCTGGCTTGGAGAGAGACCTGGAACAGAGTTATTGGTTAAGAGCCTATTCTGATAGTTTGGGCCAAACAAAGAGAGTCCACACTCTGGTGAATGACCGCAAGGAGCAGGGGCACAGGTAAGGAAAACGTTAAGCAGGTGTAATCGGTGAAACACAGAGGCCCCTTTGAAACTGTTTGAGGAGAGTGACAGGGTGTGGTAAAAGGAAGGGAAAGCAGTAAAAGAAGGAACATTCGAACTGAATGAACCTTTTTAAAGCAAAGTTGCCGGTGCTGGGAATGTGGAAGTAAAAGGCAGAGCGCTGGCTTTGGAGAAACATGCACAGGCCAGTGGAGAACACGCAGCTAAATCAACAATTAGAGACGGTTTTGAGTACTTTACAGTATATGGGGTCCATCTCCTTCCTCCACCCAATCAGAGGAAACTACATGAACAGCATTGCCCCTGCCAGCATATTCCATGATAGTTTTGGCATATAGTCACAATAGCAAATGCATAGTAAATACATGGACAGTAAAACATCTCTTCAAAAAAGAAAAACATGCACATCTTTGTTTATTGTGAATTTTAATAATGGATATGTCTCATTCAATTTATAAATAATAATACTGTTTACGTATCTTTCTAGCCAATTTATTCTCACAGAACGCTTTCGTTGACTTTTGCCAAATCCTTGCCTCCATAGCCAACCTATAATTGCAATTCAACATGACTGACAAATGGAGTTGCTTCCCAATCCTGAACTCTTTTCCCGATCGGTGGACTGTCATTAAATCTGATATGTGATGCTTCTTAGTGTTAAACTATTTCTCACTCTTGTCTTAATATTCATTAAACTGAAATCTTCCCAGCTTCGGCTGTAAATCAAGTCTAATTGATAGCATCTGCTGAATTCCATGGTGTAAAGACAGCACAATGGCCAGTTTCAAGCTACCAACCTATCATCACTGAAGGTGGAGTTGGGGAGAGATGCCCACTAGCACACCGTTATGTAGCATTTCCACCGTACAGAAGCAGTAGACGTAAATAACCTCAAGAGCACAGATAAAGTAAAATGTACTAACATACTGAGGAAGTAACTTTTAAGTATTATTGTCTTTGATTTAGTATAATTTACTTTAGTGTACGTTCAGAGAATTTAATTTTTTTTATAATGGCTGTGTTTAACAACTGTGGCTCTCAAAAGTCCTGAAAATGTACCATTGGCTCTCGTGGGCTGCTGCAAGCCAGCTCTAGCCCAGCACTGCACATGGCTATTACCAACATTTGGATTTTCCCATTATGTGAATACAAGCAGTTTCCAAGCTGTGCCCTGAAAAGGAAATAGTTGCACTCACTGCAATACTTCGTTTTTTCTTCTACCACCCCAACCCCAAGATTCAACCCACAGAATTCAGCATTATCCATCATCAGTCATGAACACTTTTTCTATTCTTAAAAAGTCCACTGGACTATAAGGTCAGGGCTATGTTGCACAGTCTCACACACATAGTAGTTGTTCAGCCAATATCTGCAAAATTATTACATGGTATTCCAAGTGATCATAAGCTTTCTTAGGGTACATGACGATTTTCCTTTCCTTCACTATCCCTTTTCTGCTGAATTTATGGACAAAATGGCATAAAACCAAACAGATAAAAGTTAACTGGGCCCACTGCAATTCACGTCTCCATGGCCCACTCTTAGTTGCTAAACTATGGCTGTTTGGCATGGTGGGACAACTGGGACCCTTGTCTGAATGTAACCCCAGGAGCTCTCTCTGGATGGCCTGTACTGCAAGATAGCTGGGGTCAGCAGAAGGGGCCACATCCAAGCTTAGCTCCCATGGGACAAGTAAGTGCCCCCCCCTCTAGAAAGAGGCCCCAAGTTTTTTAGGTGCTGGGCAGCTAATGTACCCAGACAACTCCTACCTGTAATTGGCAGCCCAAATCCAGATGACTTGCTGCCAAGCAACTGTGTATTCTCCACTGGCATGGGTCCTATCTCTTTTTAATTGTCATGTAAAAAAAAAATTAAAAAGAGAGTCCCCTCAAGTGGTGGGGTCCAACCACTGGAAGGAAGAACTACACTGAGGGTTCACCAGCGCCCAGCCCAGCACACCTCTCTGGGATGATGAGAGAATCCATAGACCAGTACCTTCTCTTCCCTCAATGACCTGTGGCCTATGGCAGTTTCTCATTTTCCCAACAAAGCTTATATTACAACCCAAACTGTGTGTGACATGGTCGAATTTGCATCAGTCTAGACGGGACTCATTCAACAGAACAGGTAGAGTCCTAGCAGGAACCCACCTTCAGAACAGGTGACTCACAGTGTTCCACATTAACTGAGGCTCTATGTGTAGTTCTGAGGGAAAGCCGGAGATAAGGAATTTGGCCAGCTGGAGCCCTGTGGTCCCCAAAATAAATGTGTGATCTGGAGATGAGTTTTCTAGGTCCCTATTCTACAAATTGGGTTATCACTGAATTTCCAATGCACACACAAGCTAAAAAACAAATAACAGTCAAACAAAACAAAACCCTAAGTTCCCCTCGACGCCATGAAACCCACTGAGCTACCGAACTTGAAGTCATATGCTCTTTACTGGTGAGTTCTTATTGATGCCTAGGTGGGAACTGAGGGCACAGTGCCAGAACCTGAAGGTGGGACTTTGTTTTGGGGTCCTTTTGATTACAACAAAGGAGGTATAACAGACTCAATTCTGCTAGATGTTGTGGCAAACAAATATGTAACAAACAAACAGTAAAAGGTAGTCTTAGTTCACTGAAGTCTCTACAGATAATCCAATAAAAAGAAGGAACATTCCCTAAAAGATGCTAAATATAGATGCCAGCATATTTTGCCTTTGTAAGTCCCTTCTGATCATCGTATAAAAGAATACCCAGGGTCATCAGCAAGATGCAATGGACGGCCACCTTAACAAATAAAAGACACATAGTAATTCTAGACTAGACATCGCTGCTTGACATTTTGAAAAATATTTGGAGATAATTTCTGGGGCACCACGTGAGATTAGACCACACGAAAAGAATAACAAGTTCTTCATTCTCCTATTTCAAGAGTTCAAGGGCTTTACAGAAGTGAAATGATCCAAGCCCAAAGAAAATCAGAGTCTATTTTATATTATTCTCTGGGTGCCTAATGCAGGTGGATAGAATGATACGTTGCAGAGAGGCAGGGAAATGAAACCAAGGTTTGCCTCTTGTGCAGTACAAGTCAGCAGGGGTGAGCATAATGGGGCAATTGTCTTCACAGCCCAGCCGCCACGCTACAACTCATCCCGTGAGGCCAGGCTGCTCATGGGGTGATTGAGTGTGATGGCGTTTTCAGGGTACATCAGAGAGCAATAGCCATCACTTGGCCAAGCTTGGCAGAAGGCCCATGCCCACTTAAAGCACTGAGGTCAAGGTATTTCAGTTCTTGGACGTCAAAGAGAACAAAATCCTTGCTTGTCAAGATCTAGGTCTGACTGTTAAGAACCACACGGTCTACGAAAGTTCCTTCCACCCTCAAAGAAGCAAACAAACAAACAAATAAAATCCCAAGTCACTCAGGTTATCCTAAAAGCCACTTGGAGAACACCAAACCGTTTTAGGCAGTAAGCCTGTTTCAGGAAGATGTTCCAGGGATCATCGCACTTACCTGTCTGAAGGTCTTCTGAGCCACGCATGGGGGAGTCAGCCATTTTCAGCATCATTATTTTTATAACCAGCAAAGCGATCCTTTTTGAAATTGCTTAGGGATCATTAGCATTGGAAGGAGAGGAATCTGAGACCTCCGTTCCATGATTCCTTCTTTCCACAAATGATACATATTTTTTTTATGTTGGAAATCACATTGTGATTGAGACAATCAAGTAATTACCAGTAACACAGAGGAAGCCAGCACAAACACAGTAGCCCACAAGCCCGGGGTTCTGACACATGCCCATACTAATGCTAGCCCTGTTGGGAAGATCCTTTTTGAACAGGGGGGAAAGGCAGGGGTCATGGCAGCCATAGCCACAGAAGCTGGTTATAATAAATGCTATCAAGAAATTGTATGCAATACTGACATTAATGGCGATTGAAGAGATGCGCCCACTGTTTCTGTCTACAGACTCACAGATGTTTTCTGTGTGCTCCCTGAACCCCAGAGGCCTGTCTGAAAGACAGAAGGTCACTGCAAGATCCAAACATTAATCACTTGGTTTGGAGGGAGACATCTGACTTCAGTCGATTTTCTATAACCTATTTATTCATTGCACATCTACCTTCTAACTGGCTCTGTTGTTTCTGTATACAATATTACAACATAGACATTCTTAGAATATCATGTTATATGAACAAAGAAGGCGCCCTGCATACACACAGGGTTCACTTTTTTACAGCTCCCATCCATCCAACAACACCTACAGCATTTGTATTGAATAATCCCTGTCTTTATTTGGAACATTGGAACTAGGTCGGTTTTTCTCCCTTAAAAAAAAAAAAAAGGCATGTTTTTTCCAGGCTGGGATAGTGGTTTTTGACCCTTTCATCTATCACATAATAAGTGTGAAAGCTATGCTTATCTTAGGGATAGAAAGCCATTCTTAGAGGGCTCTGCAACCTACCGAGTGTGAAGCATCTGGGATTTTTAAAGGTATTTATGCTGTGGGTTCTTAGTATTCAAACCTAAAGCATAAGTAAATGGTTTCAAGGTGGACAATATTAACACTGATTACCAGACTCCAAATTAACATTCTACTACTAACTTAATTTCTCTAATAACTACAAATTGGCAGATTAAGCCTTGCATAGTCATTGAATTTTAGTGTTTTGAAGCCAGTCTACCTGGTTTCAACAAGTTTCCAGATCTAATCATCATAGTGGCAAATGCAAAAAAGTGCAAAGCATCATGATTTAGCAGTTTATAAACTCCAATAAAACTGATGTACATAAAAAGTTATGTTGCAAGAAATTATTTTTAACATTACTTAAGACAATACTAGAAGAGATGTCAGTAGTTGGTGCATAACTGATTATAAGGATTCAAATTCAGATCTGAGTGGCTCCAAACCCTGTCCTCTTTAGTACACAGACATTTCCGGAAAGTCCTCCCAACTCGCCCTATCCACTGACCTTCTCATACCTTGTCTTTTAATAAAATGTCTCCAAAAGGCCCAGGTGTCTTTTACATCAAGGAGACATAAAACAATTCTAAGGTAGGAAGACCTTGAAAGAAGACTTGGAGCCGGTCTGCTAAAGGGACTCTAGAATGTTCCTTCCCTAGCAGGGGCATCTCATGCCATCTGGTGTTCTGGAATATTAAGGGCACATACTAAATTAATTGGTAATAAAAATGCCTGCATTGTAATGTTTGGAGGACGTTTATGTGAGAAACTGTTCTTTAAAAAGGTCATCTGTCCTGGTTTTGATCTCATACTATTAGGTATGTATGATGGTACCAAATGGGGGAAATTTGGTGAAGGGTACACGGGACCTCTGTCTACTATGTTTGCAACTTCCATGAATCTATAATTAGTACAAAATTTTAAATTACCAAAAAACAAAAAACCATAGCCCATGATCTGCAGGAAGGACACGTCTTCCAAGGTTGGAGGTAGAAGAGATGCTCCTCAAACTCCTCCCTCCCTGTCTTCCTCCCAATCCTAGAGCCATGGCTCCCAGAGGGGCTTGGAGGCTGCTGCCTGTTGTGGAATTTGGAATTCAGAGTCAGGGGGCTGGGTTGTGGCCCTGGCTCTCCCACTAACCAACTCTGTGATCCTGGTCATGCTACTTGGTTTCTGCATCAAATTCTTTATCTGTAAAATATGTCTCCTCGGAAAACGCCACCTCCAGATTCAATGAGAGCAGGACAATTTACTGAGATGTGAAGGCCCAGGTCACCTGTAAAGTGACATACAAACATTGGTTTTCCTGATAATTATTTCTGTCAGATGTGGCCCAAGGAACCTGTGGGAGACCAGCAGCTCCTCAGGTCTCAGCACAACATGGTAGACGGGCTCCTGGCCTGCCTCTTGACCTCAACCTCACTACAAGCGTCACCACAGCCTTTGCTCAAAAGAAGCAACTTTGCTCCTCTTCAATATAAACAGCTGCCCGCAGTTACCCTCCTCACACTCCAGAGCCACCTGGCTGTTGAGCTGCCTGCCACAAGTCATACATGTCCTCACCATCACAGTGGACCTACCATCAGCTATGATGCAGAGCAACTCCCAGGATGCTTTCCTGGGCTGGTAGTGGGAGGGGCCATCTTCCTGGCTTGTCCAGCAGAGCTGGGAAGCAGCAAAGGGTCTGGAGAACCCAAGGGCAAGAGGTCTGGGTATTCTTTCCCTACTGAAAGCTGAAGGCCAGCATGGCTGCATGGGCCTTGCCTTTGACCTTGAAGCCACATGGGTCCCAGAAGTCTGCTTGGGCCTTCTTGATTTTCGGCTCTAAACAGTAGCATTCTGGAAGGCTCTCCCTTCTGCTCATGCCCAGTGCTCTGGTCCAGTGTACTCAGGAAAACAGGTGCCCTGCTATGTTTCCCACACATAATAAAAATCAAGGTAAGGGAATGAGTGACACAGTTATTTGTCTAAAGCTATGGTTCTCTAAGTATGGTGTGGGGACTAGCAGCAGCCACTTCAACTGGGAAATTCTTAGAAATGAGAATTTGGGGGCCACACCCCAGACCCACTGAGTCAGTTACTCTGGGAGCGGAGCCCAGCAAGCTGTACTCTAACAAGCGCTCCAGATGTTTCTGGTGCAGCTGAAGTTTGAGAACTACAGCCCTCAAATTTGCTGGAAAGTTCTTACCTCTGCCTACAACTGCTTCCCAAGTCACACATACTGGCCTGTCTTTGGCAAATTCTACCCCAGGACCATTCAGGGGAAGGAGATTCTAAGAACCATGATTCCCAGCTTCTCCTCTGCAGGGAACATCTTAGACAGGGGGAGTAGTGGTGCCCAAGAGATAGACCAGCACCCCCAGTAAGCACAGACTTGGGATAAAGGCACCTCAGGTGGTTCTGGCCATATACGCAAGTGCTCAGGCACCAGCTCATGTACCAGATCCTTGTCCCCAAGCATCTCCCCTTGTAGCCTTCCCAAGACAGAGCCTCAACGCCCACCATTAGAGATCTCTTCTTGGGGACATTCGATAGTGTTGGCTTTAAAAGGCTTTATTGTCCAAGGCTTTAAAAGGCTGGACTATGCACCCAGGGAACTTCTTTCTACCCCATGGATGGCCACAGCCCTCCTTTACTTGAGAGTTTTATGCAAAGAATTCCTTGAGGTACAAGTGGGTAGTACTCAAGTGACACCAAAGTAGACAAGAAGGGCAGGACTTGAGCCTAAGTAGTTAACAGAAAACTCACAGCAGTGCCTGGGGGGGCTAATAAGTAATGGACTGCTAACACTCCAGCTCATCTTTCCTTTTTTTGATTTGGAAAAACAACAACAGTTATATGCAAATGCCCTAGGATTTAAGTGTCACTAACATCTTATGTATGCATTAGTATATTAAGTCAGTTTCCTAATTGACATAGGGCATTTGGACAGCACTGGGCAACAATGGGGAAGTGGGGGGTGAAGGAGAAGCAGATGAGAGGGAAGGTGTCAAAGTATACATCATTGACTGTAGACAATCAAGGGCTCGTAGATTCTATCTATTAAAAACTCCAAATATTTGGGGGCACCCACCATGCATCTGGCACCTGTTAGACCCCAAAGGCATAAGAAGAATAAAACACAGTCCTGCTTTTCAAAGAGCTTACATTCCAGTAGACTGACATATAAACAAAAGATTTTAAAACAACAAAATAAGTGCTGTGGTTAAGGTGTGGATGACTTGTGATGTGATCACTGGAGAGAGGAAGTATTGCTACTTAGAGATGTGCTGTCATCTTCCATCTGCCTTTCTATATCTGCTTTAAAACCTTGTGCACTCCGTAAGTGGGTTGGCTGTGGTAGTCAGCCTCCAAGATGGCCCCCAGTGATCTCCATTCCCTGGCTTTTGTGTTCCTGCATAACCTTCTGCCACATTACATTAGGGTTGATGTATGTCAGAAGTCATGGTATGTGACTTTCAAGGTTAAGTCATAAAAACATAGCAGCTTCTCCATGGCTCTCTCTCTCTCTTGAATCACCTGTTCTGGGGGAAACAAGCAGCCATGTCACAAGGACACTCAGGTAACTTTAGGGAGAGGCTCATATGATAAGGAACTAGGGTCTCCAGCCAACAGCCATAGGAGTACACGATCCTGGAAACAAGTTCTCCAGCCTTCAGATAACCACAGCCCCAGCTGACTTCTTAAATGTGACTTCATGACAGACCCTGAGCCAGAATCCAGCTCAGCCTCTCCAGGATTCCTGTTCCACAGAGACTGTAAGACAATGTTTGGTATTTTAAGCTACTAAGTTTTGAAGTAATTTGTTACACAGCAACAGATAACTAATACACCACTTATGTGTATGGCATTGGCAAGCTCCCTTGCCCTCTGATTTCTGGTTGGGCTCAACTAGTGGGGGCTATGAAGGGAGAGTTAAGGTAGAAAGTGAAGTGAGGTTAAGAATTTGCTGCTCAGGGCGCCTGGGTGGCTCAGTTGGTTGAGCGACTGCCTTTGGCTCAGGTCATGATCCCAGGGTCCTGGGATTGAGTCCCACATCGGGCTCCCGGCTCGGCGGGGAGCCTGCTTCTCCCTCTGACCCTCTCCTCTCCCATGCTGTTTCTCTCTCCCTCGCTCTCCAATAAATAAATAAATAAAATCTTTAAAAAAAAAAAAAGAATTTGCTTCCCAGGCTTCCTCCCTAGTGAGTCACTGAGCATTGGCTATGAAGGTCTCAGGTCCTATTTTGTGGTTAACCCCCATACAGCTACTGTCACCAGTTCCTAGTGACCACGCTCCGCCCTTGCCCTTTCAGGCCCTGATGTTACAAGCTCCCCCATCTGGCAACCTCTTCCCTGCAACTCCCATATACCCTGCCCATTCCTTTGTAAAGAGCCCCTTTATAAACCCTCCTCAAATTATCCAATTTGAGCATGCACCTGTTTTCTGCTGAAACTATGACTAT
This sequence comes from Neomonachus schauinslandi, assembly GCF_002201575.2. NCBI lineage: Eukaryota > Metazoa > Chordata > Mammalia > Carnivora > Phocidae > Neomonachus > Neomonachus schauinslandi. Next base: position 13,245,140 of record NC_058405.1, on the reverse strand, counting down.
TACCAACAGTGAGAATCTATCTGGAAGGCTCAAAAGAAGTGCTATTTGATCTGAGTCTGGAAGGATGAGCAGAATCTTGTCAAATAGAAAAAGGAAGAGCAACACGTATCCTCACACCAACAGCTACAGGCAAGGAAGAGATCTTATTCCAATAGCTTTATAACTATAGTTGCTGTTCCTTGGGGCGCCATTCAAACTGTATTCTGTGTGGATGGCCCCTAGAATTGTGCAATAGGGTCCTAACTGTAGGGTTTGATTTCAGTCGACACCCACAGGTGCATATGAAGTCTTCTTTTCTAAATTTTCTACCGTTCAATTTCTATCTCTACTTCAAACAACCCATTCAGTAGGTGACAGAAACTTCTTCATCGATTTGAGATTCCTGCTCTCCTGTCTCCTAGGATGGAATGGGGCCATCAGGAGATTAAAACATTTTTTAGTTAATATTTCAAAAACACCCAGCTACATTCAATAGCACTGTATTTCGTTGTAGTACACTCATTCAGTCTTTGCTATAGTTCGGTGTAGGTTAGACCAGGGTTCAGAGTGGCCTATGAAAAGAGGTTTTCTGGTAAGCAGCTGATTAGGCTACAGGGGCACATTTAATCTCTGTAAGAGAGCAAATAATTTTTAAGGACTTTAGCCCATCAACTGTTTGTATGCAAATAGGGATGCTAATTATAAATGAGTTTTATCTACTCAATACAGCAGCTCAGCAGCACTTCTACTTGGAAGTCCTCTGTCAGAATTTTGTGAGAATTGTTGGAGCTGCTGTTTGCATTTAAAATACATTTCTTTAAAAACTGACTCAAATCCAGTGTGGTAACTAATTTGCATTGACCTTCCACCCAATTAGTGCCCATCAAGCTTAACCACAACTATGACGGGGTGATGGCAAAAACCAGCCAACAGCATTAGAATATAATCTCAAGGATCAATGAGGCACAGTGAAATCTTTCCTAATCCAGATTATGAACCCCCCCCCCCCCCCCCCCCCCGCAATAACTCATTAAAATAAGAAATGACCACCCATTCAACCAGCCAAGCTGAAGAATTTACCTAATAAGGTTATTGGCCATAACACTGCAGACAGGGAAGCAGAATGGAAGACCCTGAATCACAAAGGCCCAATTGAAGCCAAAATTAAATATGCTGATCCTTGCTTTTGACCTGAGATAAGATGCAGAAATGCTGGTGCTTACTACTGATTAAGTATCTGCTTGGAATTTCTTTATTTCTTTTTCTGCTTTCACAGAACACCTGCTGGGGAAGTGCACAACACTGCAAGATCACTGGAAACTAGGCCATGAACTAATCTCTACATCCTGGTATACTAGCCCCAAATGTCTATCATAAACGCGGAACTGACAGTTGAGCCGCAGGAAACAAGGCTATGATTTTCTTCCTGGCCAGCTATGCTACGAAAAGCACCTGTACCATGTGCAGCCAAGGTACAAGGACAGGTCTGGCTTAATACGTTTGTTTCCGTTATCCTATTCTCGTTGGGCTGTGATCTCCCTGCAGCTCCACAGATTGGACGAGGAAGAAAGCAGCCATCCTCCATTGTCCTTGACAGAACCATCCTTTTGTTTTGTTTTAAAGATTTTATTTATTTGACAGAGAGAGACACAGCGAGAGAGGGAACAGAAGCAGGGGGAGCAGGAGAGGGAGAAGCAGGCTTCCCGCGGAGCAGGGAGCCCGAGGTGGGGCTCGATTCCAGGACCCTGGGATCATGACCCGAGCTGAAGGCAGACGCTCAACGACTGAGCCACCCAGGTGCCCCGACAGAACCATCCTTGACCACTCCATCCATCCAGGCTCTTGGGAGACGACAAAGGTACCACGGAGCAGGTGTACACACACTGACATGATTCACAAACCCTAGGTCTCACTCTTTTGTTTTGAAAATCATCTTTATACTATGTGTTGGTCCAGATTAGGCTAGGTTATGCCATGGTAACATCCTCCAAATCTCAGTGGGTTCAAACAAAGATTTCTCTCTCACTTGCATGACATGCTCTTCATTATTGTCTAAGGAGTCTCTTCTAAGTTATCTACACACTGGGACCCAAGCTGATGGAGCAGCCAACCCTCTGGATTGTTGCCTGGCCACTCTGCCAAATAACACACTAATTCTTTAAACTTCTACTCACATTTCATTCACCAAAGTGTGTCCCTGGAGCAGGACTGAATTCAATCCCAGCACGTGCATGAAGGAATAAGAATCAGAACATGTATGAACAGTCCTATGACCCTTTGGAAAGTTCTATATGTGCCTGCTGGGAGGAGGCAGTCAGACAGGTAGAGAAGTGAAAGGAAACAGAAGAAGCAAGTAAAAACAAAGAACAAATTAGAGATGCAGATAGGAGAAAATGTGCTGAGGAAAGATGGAATTTGTGGAGATGATTTTTCGTCACTCATATGACCTATATTTAGATTTTTGACAGTTGCATATGCACCAGCAATCTCTCTTCGCACCTTCTCCTTACTTTGGCTCTTCAACTGATAAAGAGTGACAGGCAGAGGGGGTGATAAGCTGACAAGACAGAACCATGTGTGTGTGTGTGTGCATGTGTGCACGTGCATGTGTGTGCTGGTGTGGAAGAGCTGTCATATGAGGCAGGTGGTTTTATTAAGCCTACAAGACAATGACCACGGGTGAGGTGTCTGAGAAGCAGGGCTGGCAGCCAATAGCTCCATTCTGGCCCTTTCAGGGGTCCACACCCTGTTCCCACCAGGAGCTCCTTGGCTAAGGAAGTGGGAAACGTCAGAGAGTCTGCAGAATATGTTCAGTACACTGAAATGTGTGAGTCAAAAAATATCTCGGGCCTGAGAATGGATGTTCAGCTTTGGGAAACAAATGGATGCCCCAGACACAGATCCTCTTCCAGAATAAGAACCTAAGATATATTAAATACATTAAAAAAAAAAAAAAAAAACCCAGTGGGTAAAGGATGAGCTATTCCATAAAAAGGGCTGAGATCAGGAAGGTTTTTTTGGGAATAAAGATTCATTTAAATACTTGCTTCAGCACTTCATTCGCTGATATAAATTCTAGCTGCACTGGGGAGACAAGAATTTCAATTTAATCACTAAAAGAAAAACCTAGAAGAAAATACAGCTAAATATTTATGTAGTGTCTGGATGGGAAGGAGTTTTTAAACATAAAAGCTATAGGAATATAATTGCAGAAGAAAAGATCAATAGATTTGACTACATAAAATTTTAACTTATTTGTCAAGAAATCAAAACTACAAGGTATGTTGCGGCGGGGCAGGGCGGGGGGAAGCTGACGCCAATGTGATAGGCAAGGAGTTCTTATCTTCAACACAGTGACTAGATTGTCCTCTTGTGTAAAGCAACCAGAAAACTGAACAAATTACATAAAAATGATAGTTTAACCCAACACACTGGATATCAGGAAACAAGGGATACCAGTGATCTCTGAGAGATGGGACACAAGCAAGATAAACCTAATAATTTCCCAAGTTACTGCCTTGGGAGAGTTTCCAGGGAGAGGGGTTACAAGGAGAGTCCAGCAGTCTCCCTAGATTGAAAAGACCAAGTTAGGAGTCTAAGGACACCAAGCAGCTAGAAATTGCAGAACAGAACAGCAGAGAAGAGAGAGCCTCACAGAGAACTCTGGAGACCTGCAGAGGGTCTCCTGATGTATTCAGGAGAATACTAATCAGCACACAGGCTAAGGAAACCAGCTGAGCCTGGGGAAAGACTCACCGTGAAGGATTAGAGGGAACAAGTACTCAACACTCACACAGAGCTAGCAAAAATGTGTTTCCACCAGCCAGATTGGAAAGCCTACCAGGGCATCGGATAGAAGATTCAGGAGCATCTTGTTATCTGTGGTGGCACAAAGTTAACCCTGTGGTAACCAGTGGTTCTCAACCATGGGTGGATGTTTTTTCCCTGGGAGACATTTGGCAAAGTCTGTAGACAGTTTTTGTTGTCACAACTTAATGGGGGGAGGGGTGCTAGTATCTGGTGGGTAAAAGGCAGGGATGCAACTAAATATCCTACAAAAAATAAAAAGAAAAAAGGGCTCTCAGTCCAGAATGGCAATAGTACTAATAATAAGAAATGTCTTGTTTCTGAAAGGCTATTCAGGCCCTGCCTAAAAGCAAGACTGAAAGTTTCAGACTATTTCCAAGTAATTTAACTATGTCCCAGAACAAAGCTCATGAATATTGATAGGAATAAAAAAGGTAAAATTCACAATACCTGGCATCCAGTAAAAAATTACCAGGCATGAAAAGAAGTAGAAAAATATAGTCCACAATGAGGAGAAAATCAATCTCTCACAACTGACCCAGAACTAACAAAGATATGCTTAGCAGACAAGAGCATTGAACAGGTATTATAACTGTTCTCCATATATTCTAAAGTTAAGTAGAAACAAAAAAGACTCGAATTGCTGGAGATGAAAAATGCAATTTCTGAGATGAAAAACACACCAGATGGGGTTAACAGTGAGACTTTGCAAACAAAAGATTAATAAACTTGAAGAAGTAGCAATAGAAACTATCCAAAATGGAGACACAGGGAAAAAAAAAAAAAAAACACCAAACTTAAAAATGAGCACAGTATCAGCAAGCTGTGGAACAATTTTAAGTAGCCTAATATGTGTTTGATTAGTCTCCAAAGTGGGCAAAAACAGAAAAAAAATATTAGAAGAGGGGTAGCTGGCTGGCTCAGTTGGTAGAGCATGTGACTCTTGATCTCAGGGTTATGAATCTGAGCCCCACGTTGGGCGTGGACCCACTTAAAAATATATATATTAAAAGAAACAGCGGCCAAAATGTTTCCATAGTTGATAAATGCTATAAACCCACATGTCCAAGAAGTTCAATGAATCCCAAGCTTAATAAACATGAAAAAATTACACCAAGGTGCATCCTAATCAAATTCCTTCAAAGAGGCAATAAATAGAAAAGCTTAAAAGCAACCAGAGAAAAGAAGACATGTTAAGGATATATGAACAAAGATACCTATGGCAGAAATTTCTCATCAAAAACAACGCAAGCAAAAAGACCTGGAGCGACCTCCTTAATGTACTCCACCCACCCCACCTCCAAATCCTATCCACCTAGAATTCTACACCCAAGGAAAACGTCTGTCAAACATTCGGGTTAAACGGAGACTCTTTCAGACATACAGAGTCTGAATGAATTTGTCCAGAAGACCCACACGATGTGAAATGCTAAAGGAAGTCCTTCAGGCAGAAGGGAGATGGTAGAGGATGGAAATACAGATCTACACAAAGGAATGACGAGTGCTGAGACAGTAAGTGCATGGTGCTCTGTGACTTAGTCTGCAAGCTCTTAACTAAAGAGGTTCTCTATGAACTGTGAAGTCTGTGTTAGGAGCATTGGCCGGGGGTCCTGGAGAAACACATGTGCCAGTACCATTTGAGGTCATGCTAATTGCTGACTGTTCCAATGCATTCAAGAAAAAGGAAACATGCGTGCCACAGGGTAATGTGATGGTAGCACCCACTGAAGAGTACATTTTTCCTACAGCAGAGGAATAATGGATTTCACGCAATGTGCCATCCTTGCCTTTGCTCAAGAGATATTTCTGGTAAAGATCAGAATAAAGTTTTGTCCCCTTTTTTTCAACCTTGAGATTATAACAAGTCAAATATTTCATGATTCCTCCATGACCAGCCAATCAAGATATTCATCTAGGCTGGATAAATTTAAGAGGCACACTGTAATTTGATTCACCATGCCTTGATTTATTCCGCAAATATTTATTCACTTGACAAATATTTATTGAGCACCTGCTATATGCTAGGCATTATGATGCCAGTGCTGTAGATACAACAGGGAATAAGAAAGACATAGTCCCTGACCTTTTGGTGCTTATTTACCTAATGATTTCTGACCTTCACAGACTTACTACATCTTTAAAATGCACACCAGATGGGCTAACTATATAATGTCTTTTAAATGGCTCCAATAAACGCATCCCCATTTCCTCAAAATTTCTCACCATCTCAACTTCCTCATGCCTGATTGTCCACCACCCCTTTGTCTTCAGGCTTTGTCCCCTGTACCAGCATCCACAGAGCAGGGTTGAGGTTAGGGGAGGGAACACAATGTGGGGAAGGAGGAGCATCTCAACCCCAGTCATTTTCACCTTCATCTGTAAGAATGTACCAGTACCTTCTTTGTTGTGATCAGATTCTGATGAGCAGACATCTGAACTGAGAGACCCCCCCAAGGACACTGGGATGCTGGAGGTTGGTAGACAGAGGGGAGGCTAGGACTAAAGAGATCTCCAGTTCTGTCCAGTGCTGGCTCTGTGCCAGGACAGACCAGTAAGCATGCCCACATCAGCACCAGGTGTCCACCAGGTAATAGCCAATCTCTCCCATCAGTCTCTCTGCCCCTTGCTCTTCCACAGCAATAGCTGAGTCCACCACCTCCCTACAGTTAGTCACAAATATTCCATGCTTAGCTAACAGACAGTTATTTATCTCACGTCACTTTCTCTTTAGTTTTTGGCTATCCCAATAAATAGCAAGGTGTTCGAGGGTGTGAGCTCTGTTTTCCCATGTCTTTATGGAAGGCAGCTTGGCGAAGTGCAAAGAACAATGAATTGATTTTTTTTTTTTTAAGATTTTATTTATTTGACACAGAGAGACACAGCGAGAGAGGGAACACAAGCCGGGGGAGTGGGAGAGGGAGAAGCAGGCTTCCCGCGGAGCAGGGAGCCTGATGTGGGGCTCGATCCCAGGACCCTGGGATCGTGACCCGAGCCGAAGGCAGACACTTAACAACTGAGCCACCCAGGCACCCCTCAATGAATTGATTTAAAGTTGCCCCCCTGCCATTTAATGTGTAACTCTGGTAAGCCTCCATTTCTGTCAAATGGAAATCCTCCTTTGTCAGGTTATTATGGGAATCCAATGACTCGAAAAATGTAAAGTGTTTTATAAGTTCCCAAGAAGCTTACTACTACTTTTTCCATATAATAAAAACAGTAATAATGAGCATTCTGTGTTTGATGACAGGTACTCTTACAAATGCTTTACATAATAACCCTATAAGGTCGGTAGCAATGTTATCCTCATTTTCAGATGAGAAAACTGAAAAAAGAGGTTGATTATGCTGCCCAACAAAGGTCATAAAATGAGCCAAAGGCAGAAGGACGTCTTTTATTGACTACTTTTCTTTGATTTGCCTTTGTGCCTAGCAGAGTGTATCACACACAATGCATACAGTAAACATTATGTAATTAAGTCTATTTATACCGTTCTTGTAGGGAAACAGAACTGTCTTTCCTTTTGTGGGCTGCCCCCGCTGTAATAGGGCTTTTACTATGTGTTTACCTTGAAAGAACATAACTTACCCTGGGGTTTACCAGAAGTCCTACAATTCTTTGCTCTGTGTAATGTGGTATGACCATACTTAAGGCCAAGCAGCATTAACTTTTTCTTTCAAGCTGCTCACACATTGTCACTAGTTGTGAGTAAGTCTCTTCCCCGGTAGCTAGTACTCAAAACCTCTCATCTGATTTTCTATCTCCTGAGCATCTCAACCTGGAAATTGTTGGGGGCAGTAGACTCATAGAGAGATGCCTGTATTGACCTCCTGCATCTCACTGTCGGCCAATTCGTGATGGCCCTGAGGTGCTATATTCACTACGATGACAACACTGCTCCTTCCCGGCTTTCTCCCCTTCACCCTTGAATACAGATTTGTGGTTTCCAAGTTACGGTATTTACCACAATCCTAAAAGATATTTACTGTTTTTATCTGCAGGTGAAGGCTCTAGAGCAAAGAAACCAACATAAAATGTGTTTCTTTGCAGGCTTGACTTCAGAACAAACACAAATCCAGTTTGTTTCTCCTTGTCTTCCTGTGACAGCTCACACAGGTTTAATGCAGCCTTATGTTCCTCCCTAAAATAAAATGCCCCCCAAAATTAGAACTTCAGAGTTCCTATTTTACATATGAGGAATCAGATGTCCAGGGAGGGGATGTGGCTTTTCTGGGGATCACAGGCTTGTTGGCAGTAGAGGTTGGTGAGATTCCAGATGTTCTGAATTCCCAGCGCACCATGCTTTGTTACCCCAAAGATCTCACTTGGTCCTATCTTGGTAACCATGGCCTCCATGTGTCTAGTGAACCCAGGTCATTAGGGAGCAATCCTAAAATGCCAGTGGAATGGAACATTCCATCCCCCCCTCCAAGTCCCCCTCTCCAAGGATTGCAGGTGACCCTGAGGGAACAAAAGAAGGCTTCTCAAAATTCTGCTTCCTGTTCCCCTGACATTTTCAATCATTTCTATGTTTTAAAAATTTGAAAACTACACAGAGTCAAGAGCTTAGCATCTCTACCAGCAAATCAGACATCTGAGCAGCGAGAATGCTGGAAAAGCAAGGGTGGAACACTATTCCGTTTGTGTCAAGCTGGGGATGTTTTCTCACTCATCATTGGCCAAGGAGGTTTGGTCCCCTCTTGCCTTTCTGGTTCTCATTTTGAAAACATCATATGAGATCAAATTAAAGGCATCACCCGCCTCGTGTCTGGCTGGTCCTTAAAGCTGCCTGGCAGGACCTCTGAACATCACATTGACTAGTTGGACCGTGAGCTCTGCCTGGTTTGATCCCCTACCCTCTGGTTTCTTGTGAGAAATCATTGTTTGCATCAAGTCTTACAGCATCAGCCCTGGAGGGCCGGCAAGTGCAGCCACACAGAGCCAGGCATACATCTGTCTCACCAGTTCTCATATGCATGCCAAAAAAATTCTCTGCTATGCCCGAAATTCCGAAGAAGTTTCAGTGTTCTTGGAACATCTGAAGAGGAGGGAGCAAACAGAAAATGAAAAGCACTGGCGACCAATGAGCCAAGTGAAGAGCATGTGGTTGAGGACGCTGATAAATCTCTCTCTCTGACACCCTCGGCTATCGCCCTCATCTACACCTGCAGATGCTGCATCCTGCTGGTGCCTTTGATTGAATCTGTGGAGCAGGCAGCCGGCACCGGCTCCATTGTGAAGGGATGGTGGAAGGGGTGGGAGGAAGGGGGCGAGCCATCAAGAGAAGGAAGAGAGGGACCTTATCTGCTTTCCCAGGCTTTTACCTCCTGGATTTAGAGCCATCCCCTCTGTTCTGCTCCACAGGTTTCTGTTTTAAATTAGCACGAAATGGAACAGAATTAAAATATGATGAAGTAGCCTTTGGGTGACTCTGCTTTGCATTTAAATCCTTGAAAAACATTGCAATTCCAAATTCTGGATGACTTTCTCGTTCAAGGAGTAATTTGAGTTTGAGGGTAAGAATGGTTTTTATAGCTTCTTTTAAGGAAAGCAGAAAGGATTGCTAAATTTAACAAGAAAGAATGTGAAGGGTTGAAGAGGAAAGTCGGCTGCAGCTACATGGCTGCTGGTACCTTGCCTCTGACTCCATTTATGAAAAGGGAGGAATCTGGAGGATGGAGTTGACTTTTCCTAGGAGCTGAAGAAGGTTAGCAATATAGTTGTAGCCTTAAGACTGGGCCTATCTGGTACCTGCCAACTCTGTGATAGGTGACCATAAGACCAGCTCAGATTGGATGTGAAACCAAAAGAGTTTTTGGAGATTAAGAAATCACCCTGCCCCGGGGCGCCTGGGTGGCTCAGTTGTTAAGCGTCTGCCTTCAGCTCAGGTCATGATCCCAGGGTCCTGGGATCGAGCCCCGCATCGGGCTCCCTGCTCGGCGGGAAGCCTGCTTCTCCCTCTCCCACTCCCCCTGCTTGTGTTCCCTCTCTCGCTGTCTCTCTCTGTCAAATAAATAAATAAATAAGAAATCACCCTGCCCCATTCACTCATCTACCCCTCCAACCATCTTTACCGAAGCTCAGAAAAGTTAGGTAACTTGTCCAAGATTGTCCCGCTGGGTGGCAGTAGACCATCTGCCCCCATGAGCCAGCCCCTGGTGGTCGGTCCATTCTCTCACAGTGTCTGCTACAATGTTCAAGGCTCCCACGTGGAAAAACCAAAGCTGTGAAAATAAAACCTCGAGAACCCTAAGAATGGCAGACTCCATGATCTGACTGAGAAAAAGAAGTCTCTTGACTCAGCCCAAGACAGAATTTTTCATAGATTCATTATCAAGTCCCGGGTTTAGAAGCATTCCTTCTCAGGAGATCAGTCTTCTTGAAGATGCACTCTTCTTTGCAGAGGTTGACAAGAAGAAACTTCCTCTGTGCACGCAGACACATTACTGGTTACATACCATATAAAGCCTCACTCCTTCTGAAGAGGTATGAAACCATATTCCAGGAGGATGATTACATGAGGAACATCTTCAAATTTTAACAGCACTTTGAAGAGAAACAGAAAGGCCGCTGCTGTAATTCCCTGATAATTAGTTATTGAGGAGTTAAGTCCTGTGTCTATGAGCAGACGGCGAAGAGTCTCTTGGGCTGGACTCTCAGAGAACAGTAGTGGGGGAGGGGCTCCCTTCTGCACTGTCTGCATTCAGAAAACAGGCTCTCTCAGGAAGTCCTATTAAGCAGAAACATTCAGTGTTACTAATGCCAGGGAGGAAGTCAGTGATTTACTACAAACGAAGCACCAGGTCTCAAGCTCAGCTGAACATCTACACAACGGAGAGCATCTGAAAAACTTTACACCCAAAAGAAAAATAGGTAAGGGGCATAACAGACAATAAAAGAATGAATAAATATTAATGGTGAAAAAATTCTCAGCCTTACATAATATAGTAAAAGATATATTTTTATGTCAAACTGAAAGACTCTTTTAAAAAGATTTTATTTATTTATTTGAGAGAAAGAGAGAGACAGCATGAGTCGGGGCGGGAGGCAGAGAGAGAGGGAGAAGCAGACTCCCCGCCGAGCAGGGAGCCCAACTCGGGGCTCCATCCCCGGGCCCCAAGATCATGACCTGAGCCTAAAGCAGACGCTTAACTGACTGAGCCACCCAGGCACCCCCAAAACAACTTTTAAAGTATAATTCTCAGGGCGCCTGGGTGGCTCAGTTGGTTAGGTGTCCGAGTCCTGATTTCAGCTCAGGTCATGATGATCTCAGGGTCATGGAATCGAGCCCCGTGATGGGCTCTGTGCTCAGCAGAGTCGGCTTGAGTTTCTGTCTCCATCTCCCTCTGCCCACCCCCCACTGCATGCATGCGCATGTGCTCTCTCTAAATAAATAAATCTTCTAAAAATTAATAAATAAGTTATAATTCTCTGTCTTTCCAGCTTTCTTTTTTCATTCTGGCAGTAGTTTTCATTTTTCAGAGAGTAACTGGAAATATTACAGGCCTTAAACATGTTCATATTCTTTAATTTGGAGATTTAATCATCTCTGGAAATTTCCCATAATGAAACAGTGAGTGTACACAAAGATTAATATATAAGCATGTTATTGATATATTTAAACGGTCCAATAACAGGCAATTATCTAATAAAAGACAACTGGCTAAATATTTAGCAATATCCAGTTGTCTAAGTAAATCATGGTCTCTGGAACCATGAATATCAAGCAACCATTGAAAATGTGTTAACAATAACTACCTTTGATTGTGCCCTTACTCTGTGATAAATTGGTTTGGAGAATGTGACAGAAGAATCTAGCTGTATTGGGGCGCCTGAGTGGCTCCGTTGGTTAAGCGTCTGCCTTCAGCTCAGGTCATGATCCCAGGGTCCTGGATAGAGCCCCACATTGGGCTCCCTGCTCAGCGGGGGCCCTGCTTCTCCCTCTCTCTCTGCTGCTCCCCCTGCTTGTGCGCACATGCTCTCTCTCTCTGTCCAAATAAATAAGTAAAATTTTTAAGAAAAAAAAGAATCTAGCAGTATTATAGATGTGTGGAACAACTTCACTGAAGGGAGTATGGGAATAAGATGTTGGCCTAAATAACATTGGAAATGGAAGAGTCCGTAAGACAAAGGGCAAAAGAAACTGTACCTAAGCACTGTGGTCTAGTTGATAAAGGTCCTTCCCAAAAGAGTATGGATTGATTACCAATTCTGAAACCTCTACACATGTGCCCAGTAATTTAATAATTAAGTAAATGTCAGATGATGATGGGAGTGAGGTTTCTCATTATTGGAGTGAGAGATTACAAATAAGCAAAGGGAGACGTTTAGATTGATCCATGTGGTAATGGATTGAGCTGGAGACATCAGTATAAACTCCTGTCTAGCTTAATACAGATACAGATGGTTACATAGGGAAATATTTATCTGTTACATAAGAGGATCTAGAAGCTAAGACATGCCAGTAGCAACAAGCACACCTAGCATCCAGTTCATTGTTTGTAGTACCCTCTCCAGTAAAAGGAACCAGGGCTCACTGGAGAAATGGCTGATTCTAGAACTGGGGCTGGAAATATACAAGAAGAGCCTGGAGCATCTTGTAGTAAGGCAAGGCTAAAACAAGTAAACAAACAACAACTTTCACAATGATGGGGGACTGTCAAAGGGACACAGGAGCTAACTAAAAGAGCTCGCAATGCTCAAAGCAAGCACAATTAGGGCAACAATATAAACAATATAGTATTGGATTATAAACCAACATATAATATTGATACAATATCATCAGTATTATGTCAACTACTAAATATTGAATCCATACTGATATAAATAAAAACAAATGTGGGACAAGAAACAAATCTCCCATGCAGAAGTATTCCAAATAATTTATGTAGATACTCAGTTCTCAAAGAGGTGAAGCCATTAAATGTGGATTACACAAACTGACTTCTTTCCAGAGAGTACAGTATGCAGAAGGGGAGGAAAAAGGAGTAACTTCACAGCAGAGAAACGTGATAAACACTACTCAGCCAGGTGATGAACGTCAACATCAAAAGTTAGGGCATGTTGACAGTATGGACCCCCTTGATACAATGTGATGAGGATGACACTTTATTTCTGTGGTTATCCAACCCAGAACCCAGAACCACAGTCTAAACATGAGAAAAACATGAGATGAATCCCAACTGAGAGGCATGCTACAATATACTTGACAAGTATTTTTGTTCCTCAAAACTGTCAATGTTGTCAAATACAAGGAAAGTCTGAGAAACTGTCAAAACCAATAGCAGCCTAAGAAACACAACCACTAAATGTAATATAGCATCCTGCATGTGCTCCTGGGTCAGTACAATGACATTACGGTATAATGGAGGAAACAGCAATAAAGTATGGATTTTAGTTAATAATGTATTAATTCTGATTCCTTTGTAACAAATGTACATACTAAGGTAAGATGTTAATAATAGTAGAAAGTGGCTGCTGGGCATGTGGAAGCTCTCTATACTACCTATTCCGTAATTCTGCAAATCTAAAACTGTTCTAAAATAAAGATTATTGGGGTGCCTGAATGGCTCAGTCAGTTAAGCATCTGACTCTTGATTTCAGCTCAGGTCATGATCTCAGGGTCAGGAGATCCAGTTCCACATCGGGCTCCATGCTCAGCATGGAGTCTGCTTGTCCCTCTCCGTCTGCCCCTCCCCAAGCTTGCATTCTCTCCCTCTCTCAAATAAATCAATAAAATCTTTAAAAAAAAATAGAAAGCTTATTAACAACAACAACAACAAAAGTTCATTATCAGTGCTAAGTAATGTCCAGGAAGGATAGTTAATGGGCACTTAATCTGCTCTCCCGTTTCACATTTGGTTGAAAGTCTTTATAGGAGTCATATTCAGTTTGGAACAGGTGCACTTCATAAATGCAGCAATAACCTTGTCTGCTCTGAATGTTACAGCTTCTCGAGGATTTCTGGAGGCTGAGAAAGTTCGTTCTGACCCCTGCCCTTCATTATTATTACAATTTATATTACAATCGTATCATGACACTTGAAAATATAAGAGATACTTCAACTGGCCATTTCTCTGCTCTGCTCCCCCATACCTCCTGAGTTTGATTTAGTAATATATCTGAACCACCTCATTACTTCAGTGTAACCAAGAGGAAATTAGTACTGAAGCCACATTAATTATTAATTGGGGATCTTTTATTAAACAGAAAATGGGAATTACCAGGTATTACCTGTACCTTAACAGAGTAACTTTAACTGCTGTGAAAACAGCCTCTGTGAATCTCAGGACTGCCCCTCCCCCTGCCCCCCATCCTGCCTTTTCCATGACTGATTCTTCACTACAGGATCTGAGATGAAAGAATTAAGTATGGTAAGAACAATACTGAAGATGACAATGATAGCACATAACATTTATTGAGCAGTTACTATGTGTCAAGTACTATTTGTTTTTTTGTTTTTGTTTTAAGTAATCTCTATGTCCAATGTGGTGCTTGAACTCGTGACCCCAAGATCAAGAGTCACATGCTCTACCAACTGAGCCAGCCAGGTGTCCTTGGTTTTGTTTTGTTTTTACTAAGAATAAGCTGGATTCAGAAGACTGCAAGCAGGTAAAACTACTTTATTTTGCTCCCACCCATGACTCTCAGGTATGCTACCCCACCACACTCCTAGCCAATTAATTATCAGTCAGATAACAATGTTCAAGTCACTCTCAGGTATGAACAAACACCCCACTTTGATATATTAAAAAGTCCAGTCCAGTTTTATATCAAAGCTTCAATCTTCTCTTCCTACCGAAGCTCAGGCTTGACTCAGACTAAAGAAACCATTAAGGGCAAGAAGAGAGTGAAGCATGACCCTCTTCCATTCCACCTTCTTCTTCATTCACCGTCTGCCTCTAACTGTGGTTGTCCAGCAGTCCCGGGGACTAGGAAGGAGCAGATAAGGCTTTACCTGCCTAGTGCTGATATAACCTGGTTCTGGTGTCCTCTCAGGGGTGGCCTATGCCCAAATGCTTGCTCTTATAGAGCCCTTTGGGGTCCCTCCATTGGGGACTTACTATTGACCAGTACCTGATTAGCCTCTAGAAATCCCTCCTGCTTACAGAAGAATATAATAATTTAGCACCTACTTACAATAAGACTATTCCACAGGACTCTCTCAATTACAATCACCTAGCCCTACCAGGCAGATCTCTAGAATGGGGCCAAAATTCAAGATGACTTAAAAAAACCCTGCTTACTTTCCATGGGGTCCACTGGGAAACACCATCTCACCTTTGGTGGAAGCCACCTTCCTCCACTGCAGCCCCTGCTTCCTTCTTAGCCATCAGGAGCAGATCTGAGCTCTTCTCCACCCAACCCTCCCTCCCCTGTGTTCAATCCTGGAGGTGAAAAGTGCAGCTACAAAGTGTAGGAGAAAGTAGAAAGACGAGAGAAGGAAGCAAAGGAGCCAAATATGTCCTCACTTCCGTCTCACAGATTTCTAAGTCTGTGTCCAGACCACGCTGAGGTGGGCTGAATAGAGTAACATTTGTGCTGAATGAGTTCTTGAAGTTTTGACACCAGACAAATTGGGCTCAATATTTTACCATGTGAAAAGAAAACTGAACCAGAAAGAGATACTACCTCACACTCGTTTGGATGATTACTAGTTGAAAAAAACAAAAAACAAAAAACAGAAAATAACAAGTGTTGGCAAAGACATGGAGAAATTGGAACCCCTGTGCACTGTTGTTGGGAATGCAAAATGGTGTTGCCACTATAAAGAACAGAATGGGAGTTCCTCAAAAAACCAAAATAGAATTATGATATGATTCAGCAATTACACTTCTGGGGATGTACCCAAAAGACCTGGAAGCGGGGTCTTGAAGAGATATTTGTACACCCATGTTCATAGCAACATTATTCACAATCGCCAAAAGCTGGAAGCAACACAAATGTCCATCAACGGATGAATAGATAAACAAAATGTAGTGTATACATACCATGAGATAGCATTCAGCTTTCAGAAAGAAGGAAATTTGGGTCCATGCTACAACGTGGATGAAATAAGGACATGCAAGGTGAAATAAGTCAATCACAAAAAGACAAATACTGTATGATTCCACTTATATGAGATACCCAGAACAGTCAAGCTAATAGAGACAGATAATAGAATGGTGGTTGCCAGGGGCCAGAGGGAGGGGGAACGGGGAGTTATTGTTTAATGGGTAGAGAGTATCAGTTTTATAAGATTAAAAGAGTTCTGGAGATGGATGGCAGTGATGGTCACACAGCAATATGAATGTACTTAATACCACTGAATTGTACCCTTAAAAATGGTCAAGATGGTGAATTATATATTATGTATATTTTACCACATTAAAAATTTTTAAGAACCAAAATGTAGCCCTGCTAAAGTAATAAAATTGTGATTAACAAAAAAAACCCTGAAAGATTAATATATGAAAATAAAGCTTTTAAGCGACTAGGGAAGCAATGAGATCAGCTCAAAATGTGACTAAAATATAAGGAGACTCAACATAGAGCTGTTGAAAGGCAGTAGTAAGAGAGGGAAAAAAGCTTCATGATTTACTCCCACGTTAAGTACAGCTTGTTCCATGAACTAATTACCCATACTAATTTTTCCCTCACAACAATTTTATGAGGCAAAGCAGAACAATAAATTTTCTGGAGAAATAAACTGTTCTTAAATGATATATTCTGACCTTCTATCAAAGTAAACCAATTTTACTTGTTATTTATCTGTATAGATCTTTTGGGGACCGGGCCTCCCTTCTAGTGACTCTTGAAGTAAAATTCAAAATGGCGTGCTTCAAGTGGCAGAGATATTTGGGGGGAGCTCCTAATAAGGTACCTAAAAGTAATCAATCAGTCTCAAGATGGAAATGAGATGAAAAAAATTGATCATTGAACATTCATCACCTGAAACCTACCTCCTTCTGGAGGAAAATGGGTTTAGATGTCAGATGGCCTATAAATCAATGAAGCTCCAGGTCTAACAGCCTGCTTTAGGTCCTGACACCAGATAGAGTAACCACTAATCTATTGTGCCCTTATTTTGTCATTTATTTTTTGTTTTCCATGTCCACTGTGTCAAATCCTGAGACTGCCCTTGGTCTGCTATATCAGGTTACAGCTACTACCCTAGTCACGCCTCTTACGGTCTACATGGAGTACTTTGTAGAATTGAGTCAGCAGGATTCATTATCATTATTGTTGTTTCCCTTGCTGGTTTCTATTTATTAGCATTTTTAGGAACTGGGGAACTAAAAAGTTTCCATTTCAATCACCCCATTTCTGGAAATTCTTGCCAAAAGCCACTTAGGCTTCTAATATTCCTTATTTGGATAAGAGGTTCACTTCAAATGGCAAAAACAGTCTTTTTCTTCCACTACGTCCAGAAAATACTAAAGTTTTCCTATTTCTCTTTAGTATTGATTCAACTGTTAAGGAGTTGTAGGGGATACCAAGATCTTTGAAAACAAAACCAGGAAATTGAAATGGAAGCAAACAATTAATGGGTATTAAGCTGGTTACTTTGCACTCTATGGAATATAGGTGCAAAGCCTTTGACGGTCTGTCCTTATAGAGAGAATGAAATTGGTCACATTGAGTATTTTAGCTATCTATTGCTGTGTAACAAATTATCCAAAAATTTACCAGCTTAAAACAAGAGGCATTTATTATTGCATGGTTTCTGTGCATCAGGAATTCAAGTGTGGCTTAGCTACATGGTTCTGGCTCAAAGGCTCTCATAAAATTGCAGTCAAGATATTGGCTAGGGCTGCAGTCATCTCAAGATGCAACAGGGTTGAATACTCTACTTCCAAGATGGTGCACACATGGCTGTTGGAAGAAGGCATTAATTCCTTGCTACTGTCAGAAGAACATGCCACATGAACATTGTCTGGGACAATACAAGTGTCTTCACAATATGGCAGCTGGCTTCCCTCAGAGTGAGTGATCCAAGGGAGATCAAGGAAAAAGCCACAATGATTTTTCTTACCTAGACTTGGAATCCAAATACCATCGTTTCCACCATATTATATTCATTAGAAGTAAACCTAAGTGCAGCCCACACTCAAAAGGAAGGAAATTAAGCTCCATCCCTCAAAGGGAGGAGTATCAAGGAATTCATGTACATGTTTTAAAACCACCACATTAAGATTTGGTGATGCAGTTATTGTTTTGAATGCTGTTTGTTTGTTGCACTTATGCTCACAGTAAGCAGAAGCATCCTCAAGTGAAACAAATACGGATGTCAATTACAGAGAATACTTTTAATAAAATATGTGACACTATTATCAGCCACAAAAAGAAAAAGATTTTTCTCCTTTGATTGGTAAGAAACAGAGAAAGTCCAGAAAACCTGCACACCAAAACTCTAGGTAAGTATCAAAACATTTTAAAATAAAAATTCTTGGGGCGCCTGGGTGGCTCAGTTGAGCGTCCAACTCTTGATTTCGGCTCAGGTCGTGATCTCAGTGCCACATTGGGTTCCCTGCTCAGTGGAGAGTCTGGTTGTTTCTCTCTCCCTCGGCCCCTCCTCCTGCTCACTCTGTCTCTCTCTCTCTCTCAAATAAATAAATGTTTCTAAAAATATAAATAAATAAAATAAATATTTTTTCAATATTGTTCTCTTTGTCCAGTACAAAAAGTGGTATTTTAATAAAACAGCATCAATTAAAGGAAGTGCTTATGTTTATACAGTTACGTTCCTAAATTCAAAATGACTCAGGTCCAATCTTATTTCCTCCTTAATAACAATAGTTTAATCAAGGAAGTAATTCTTGATGATAATACCCAAATTTCTATAAAAAAATTACCACAAACTTCTCACTTAATCAACTAGCATTCATAGTGCAAATTAACATTCATGGTATAAAACTTTGAAGTTCTATCTAAGGTTGATTAAACAAGGCAAACCAGGACCCATTCACATTAAATTGGTTTCAGTTTACTTCAACAGCATGGAATTCTTTCACGTATTATTTATATTATTTTCCTTTTATATAATGCATTTTATTTTTTTTTTAAGATTTTATTTATTTATTTATTTGAGAGAGAATGAGAGAGAGCGCACATGAGAGGGGGGAGGGTCAGAGGGAGGAGCAGACTCCCTGCAGAGCAGGGAGCCTGATGCGGGACTCGATCCCAGGACTCCAGGATCATGACCTGAGCCGAAGGCAGTCGCTTAACCAACTGAGCCACCCAGGTGCCCTTATATAATGCATTTTAAAAATCACAGGAGGAATGGGGGCGCCTGGGTGGCTCAGTTGGTTAAGCAACTGCCTTCGGCTCAGGTCATGATCCTGGAGTCCCAGGATCGAGTCCCGCATCGGGCTCCCTGCTCGGCAGGGAGTCTACTGCTCCCTCTGACCCTCCTCCCTCTCATGCTCTCTGTCTCTCATTCTCTCTCTCTCAAATAAATAAATAAAATCTTTAAAAAAAAAAAATCACAGGAGGAATGAACATTTGAAGCACTGTTAAGGATGTCAGAAAAACTTTTTTGGGGCTATTCCATATGCAATTTTGAGATTATCTGGTAGTTTTTTGGAAAACACATCCAGAAATGGTTATTTTGATGCCCTTCTTTTTCTTAGTAAGATCACAATATTGGTCATTATGCTGCCCTTGAAATGGTCTTAGTTAATCAAAACTAGCATCAACACACTGCAAAAGGTTGAACTTCCAGTTTAAAAGATGGTGGTTTGAAGTCAGAATGTCTTCTTCTCTTGTGGGGAATCACTGGAAAGCCACAGAAAGAATAAGAAAGAAAAAATGCAGACTCCATTTGTAGTGAAACCAGCCAGAGAAAACTTTACACCACCAAATAGATGGAAAGGCAGCCAAAGGCAGAGGCAAGTAGGAATATGTGTTCAAGGATACATAAAGGACCATGAAAATGAAAGAAGAAGAGGAGCAGATCACCATTTCAATATTTACTAGGTTGAAAGCAAGACAGAATTTGGGGGCAATAAGCACCCACTGAGAATAAGACAGGCAATCAGAAGAAAGATTACATCTCTAGAGAAAAACATTTTGTGTTGCTTTTCAGAAGACAAATTATGGGACTTCTTCCAACACTTGATCGAGTTGATAGAAACAAATTCCTAATTTATACTTAAGCAGCACATGGCCAAACAGCAATTTCCAACGTGAAAGATATTTACTAATCCAAAAGCTGCAATAAATCATGTGTGACAAAATCAGTTTGGCCAAGAATCAGAGGAAGTCACATCATAACCCACAAAATTAACCAACGCTGCCCAAGTCAATGTCTCAAAAGAAGCTAATTTGTAATTGTTCTTATTTGTTCATTCATTTATTTACACCTCTCTCATTCCAAAATGTGTATGAGCAGAATAAAGTGAAAAATGATAGGAAAAGTTCATGTGTTCCAGATTAATTTGGTATCTCAGCTTCAGAGAATCCAAGTTTTGTATCAAGGCTTTTACTCTATCCTATACAATATCACTAAGTAATTATTACTACACAAGACAGCAGCATAGAGAAGGTGGTACTTCCCAGCAAATTCTGTATATCTAATTGAAACCTGGATATTGGCTGGGATCACCACCGCTTCCCCTCCAATCTTCAGAGAAAATTGCCATGAACCCTCATTCCTGGTTAAAGTTCAATGCTTTAGCCAAGGTTTTAGCAGATTTCAGAGCTCATATTCTCAGATCCACCTCTGGTCTGAGAGCTCTTCATCTGTGAGTTAGTTCCACTTCGGAATTTCTTGACCTCTTGCTCATGTGCTCTTTCTCTATCTCTCTCCCCACAAATAACCAGCCACGGAATGTAGCTCTTAGCTCATTTTCAACAAAATCACCACCCATACGAAGCATTTGAGTGCTTGTGTTGGGTTGAATGAAGCTTTAGGAAGACTCAGCTGTGCATCTCAGCAATGCAGGCAACTTCAAGTAAAACATTGGACAACGACCTCCTTAACGTCATTAGACCACTCCACCTCTAGGGACTCTTTTCCACTTTAGGCCACTTAGAGACACACTCTCCATGATCTAACTGGCTTCTCACTTCCTCTTGGCCCTCTCATCACTCTTCCCCATTAATTCTTCCTTCCCCCAATCTTCTCCCTCTACTATGCAGAACAATAAAACCTCTCCACCTCGATACCCAGATACCACTTCACCCATCTTAGCCTATCCACACTCAGGAAGGTACTTAATACATTTCTTTCATGGTAAGAATATCAACCCCCTAAAAATGCAGTCATATTAGTGAAGAGCAGTTTCTGTTTGCCATCTATTTTCCAGGCTTTGATTTCAATCCAAAAATTCACTAATTGTATCACAGGCCAATCGGATGCAACATACAATATATTACAACTTTTCAGACGTCAAGCCTCAAATGTGTTTTTTCCCTAGCTACCCAGGTAGTTAGTTCTCCCTTCTACATTTCCGCAGGACTATGTCATCATGGTGTTTATGGTGTTTTTCTCTCTCCCACCAGTCTGAGGATGGGAATCATATCTTATTCATCTCTGTAGCTACACCAGCATCCATCAATAGTAGACATTCCATAAACATTTGTCAAATCAATCATTCAATACCAATTATGTCTGGTTAAGACTGGGCGGCAAATCAGACATTTAGTCCCAGACAGGCAAATGTGCAAAATCCCTACAGAAGAGAGGCTGTAGTGCCAAAAGTTAGAAATGGCCTTTTAAACCCATCTACACAACAAAACCGGAGAGCTTTTCGTGTAGGAAGGTACACCGCGTATCTTAGATCGTTCAGCTTATTCTAAAGCAGGCTTCCTTCCAAGCTTGGCTTTCTACTTTCATAAATTTTGTTCTCGCTGTGCTGCCTCTGGAATTCACAGTGCCCACTTCACTAGATGATGACTCATGCTCACCATGGAACAAATTAATTCCATTTTGAGATCATTTGGAAGCACTAGACAGAAGACTATAAACCAATCCCTACAACAAAAGATGATTTCTCAGCAAAGCATTTTCGCCCACCTTCTCTCTCAGCTAGTTTTCCAAAGAATAATTATGGAGCAAATAATAAGCTTACTGAAAATAACAGCCATGTCTAGCTTTTCTTTGTATAACATCTTACAAAAACTTGAGCTTAGTAGGTACTCAATACATAAGGAAGGGCATGGAAATAATTATGAAGCAGATTCAGCACAGCAGTACTTTAACAAAATATTTATTCGTGCATGCATATGTATATATGTACATATCCATATATACAGACACACATTCACACACAAACACATATATAGAAAGAGAGAAGGCCCGCATTTTAGACAGCAGTTAAACAGTGGGGCTGGATCATTTATTGCCCTGTAGACACCACACTAGGCCATCTGTTTATTCATTCATTCAGTCGACATTTATAAAGTTATAACCTGCCAGGGAGAACTCTTTAGATGGGAAGAAAAGATTTCTTGTCTCTTTACAGCTGTCTCTGGTTTTTCTCTCCGTTGGAGAAGACAAGAGGAAGAAGCGGTGGAAAGATAACACAGCCTCGCTCTCTAGCCACGTGGCCATTGGAGAATATGCATGGTATTATTGAAGAGCAGAAGGAATAAACCCCAGGCAGCCCCCCAGAATGGAACAAGTGCCAAAAAGTATCGAATGACTGAATGAACATCAATTCCGTGGGCTTTAGAATAGGCTGTCAGACACCTGATCTCAGTCTGAGAAAAAATAAGCAACTAAGTAGGAAAGCATCTCTAGAATCTGATTTATAAGGAAGAAACACAAGCACCACACATGCATGGTGTGCACTAACAGCTGCGTTCAGTGGACACTGATCAACATATATTTGAGATGGGGGTGCTTATCAACCAAAACATCTAAACCCATAATATTTCGGAGCTTTTCCTCTGTTCCAACACTTCTCCGTGTTTTATGTGTCATAGACATGTAGAAAATGACAATATTTGTGTAGTGTTCTGGGTAAATGAAGGAGGTTGCTTAGGGCAGAAGGCTCTTGGCTCAAGGTCCCACCCCACGTCCCCAAGGCTAGAGAGCAAGGGAATCTGTATCTTGGGACCTTAGTTGGGAAGGTCTACATTAGGCCTGTCTCCTAACTTTACATGTGAGGAAATGAGATCCTTACTCAAGACCATCCAGCTGGAGAGTCACAACAGAGCCAGGAAAAGAAATTTAAGGGTCTCTCTTTATTCCTATTTCTACTCCTCCAGTGCTTCTCAAAGTGTGGTCCCTAGACCAGAGGTACCAAGGCCTCCCAGGAGCTTGTTCAGATGTAGAGGCACAGACCCCACCCGGGACCCACCCAACCAGACACTGGAGGGAAGAGGCCAGGCATCCTGCACTTCAACAAGCCTTCCAGGAGATGCCAATGCTCACTGAAGTATGAGAACAACTATGGGAGTCTCTACTAATTCTCAGTGTTTTTATAAGCTAATAGGCTAACGTTTGGGTTGTCTAACTCAGGGGTTGGCAGAGTTTTCCCTGGAAAACAACTGATACTAAATATTTTAGGCTTTGCAGACCATCAGGCTCTGTCACAGCTACTTAACTCTGCCACTCTAGCATAAAAACAGTTATGGGCAGTACTTAAGTGAATGGGCATGGCTGTCTCCTAATAAAATTGTGTTTATAAATATATAAACAGTATAAATATATAAGCAGTAGGGTGGATGTGGCCCATGGACCATAGTTTGCCTACCCCGGTAACTGATGATTAGAATAGATTCTTTAACCTCATAATTTAAATTCTTAGCAACTGTGATTAGTAAAATCTCTTAGCAACTTATAGCATCTGTCAATGTTGGTGTCAATATCTGTCTTTTTCTATTCAATTAACATGTGCAAAATGCCTCCTAAGCACCAGGCTCTGGGCACACACACATGAAAAGATCCAATCCATGCCCTCAAGTATTAGAATTTTGTGCAGTAGGGAAGCAAGAAATCAAATAAAATTATATTGTTTTTGAATGTGGCCTTGTCGAAGAAAATGCCCACTTAAATATATAGATTTTCGCTGCTAAATATGTTAAGATTTCCCATTTATAAATGGACAAAGAGCATGATAATGCATACTCTAAATTTTAAGCTGACAGGGATGGTAACTGTCCTAGCAACCACTGTTTGATTATCTTCCCAGATTCTGTGGGTCAGGAATTCAGACAGGGCAAATTGGGAATATTTGCCCCTGCTCCACAGAGATCAAAGAGCCCTTACAGAGAAGACTTGAGTGGGTAGGGGATAGGATCTTTAGGAAGCTTCTTCATTCACATGTCCAGTGCCTGGGCTGACATGATTTCAAAACTTGACTAAACTGGTATCATTGGTTAGAAGCCCTGCACATGGCCTCTTGACATAGTCTGAGCACCTCATAGCATGGTGGCCTCTGAGCAGTCTGACTTTCCATGTGGCAGCTCAGGGCTCCAAGACCATGTGTTCCAACGACCAAAACAAAAGTAGCATGGCCTTTTAGGATCAAACTTCAGAAGCCATACTGTATCATTTTTGCCATACTCTACTGATCAAGGCAACACAAGTCTGCCCAGATTCAAGAGATGGAGGCCTACACCTTACCTCTTGATGGCAAGTGAGTCAAGTAACTTTCATTCATGTTTGTTTTTTTTTTTAAGACTTTTTTTATTTATTTGACAGAGGGAGAGCACAAGCAGGGGGAGCAGGAGAGGGGAGAATCAGGCTCCCCGCTGAGCAGGGGGACCAATGCATCTCTTGATCCCAGGACCCCAGGATCATGACCCGAGCCAAAGGCAGACACTTAACCAACTGAGCCACCCAGGTGCTCCTCATCCATGTTTTAAAACCACCAACCAGTAACCAACTGTGAGAAATGCCTTATCCCAGAGTAAGGGAGATTTACAGAATTTTAAAAACTGCAGATAACATACTAAACTAAAACCTACTCTGCTAAAAATCCAAAATGGAAGATTCAGTCTAGAATTCCTTTGATTTCGATGTATGCGTTAAATAATGATCCTCCAAAGAGGAATTTAGGAAATGTTTCTATCTGTCCATCGATCAAAAAGGACTATAGATGTTGCATAGAATTGGATGACGTAGGGGAGAATATGGGCCCATCCATTAGCAGTGCCTGGGGGCTGGGTATCATCAAAAGGTAGACGTCCACAGCCCTTTACCAAACAGCCAGAGAATAAGGATGGAATTAAAAGTATTTATTTGTAAATTTTCATGGGCATATCTTTTTAAAAAAAGAAATAAACTTGAATTTCCCTTCCCTTATGTCTGTTCTCCATTTAAAATTACTTACTTTTCTGAGAACTCAGCACTAATTTAGAGATAACGTTATAATCCTTTGACACAGAAAAGTCAAATAGATGTTTTTCTCAGTGAAAAATGAGTTGTTTGTACATACTGTACATTTTTTCATCATCTGCTAAAGAAGTAGTTAGGACAATAAATGATTAGAATTGTCTTAAATCCTTCCAACTGAAGAATTTGTTTTGAAAAAAGTTTAACCCATAGAAATACCTTTTTTCTAATTTGTCTGATTTTTTCTAAAAATAAGAAATAGTTTTTAATGGTATAAAGAAAAGTGAGAATATTCAGTCTAGTACAATAAAGCAAGTGGGTAAAGATAATGCTAATCTCATCCTTTTAAAAACAGAGCTCTGGGGGTGCCTGGGTGGCTCAGCTGGTTGGGCGTCTGCCTTCCACGTGGGTGGTGATCCCGGAGTCCTGGGATCGAGTCCCACATAGGACTCCCTGCTGGGAGTCTGCTTGCCCCTCACCCCGCTCATGTTCTCTCTCACTCTCTCTGTCTCTCTCTCAAATAAATAAAATTTTTGGGAAAAAAAAACAAAAACAGAGCTCTGTTTAGAGGAGAAGCTTGAATACTTAATCTGGAATCATGGCGGTATGCTTCGTCATAGCCTCCTAGGTCTTTACAGCTATAAAAGGGCCCTTAGGAATGATCTAGACCAACCCTGTCATTTTGCACATGACTAGACTAAGACTCAAAGATGCCAAGAGTGGTTCAACCCACCAAATATTCCAAATGTTCTCCTACATTTCCCAGTCTCTCCTGAAGTTAGGTTGCGGCCATATCACTATTTCTGGCCCATGCACTATGGGCAGAAGCAACATGCCACTTCCCAGCTAAAAATCATGAAGAGTTGACGTGCCCTCTATCTCTCTTTCCCCTTGGTGGACCCCAGGTTGAGATGGTAGAAGCTGTAAAAGCTGCCTGGATCTCTGAATCATCCCATGGGAGAAAGCTGTCCTGGAGAGTTGCCCAATGCTCATCAGACTTTGCATCAGCAAGAAGCTAATCTTTGTGGTGTGAAGCCACAGAGATGTCAGGATTCATTTATTCCTGCAGCACAGTTTACTTAGTCTAACTGATGTGCCAAGCAACTTGCTCAAGTTCAGCCAGCAAGTCAATGGCAAAGCTAGAATGGAGACCCAAGTCTCCCGAATCACCAGTCCAGGACGACACTTTAAAAGCACAGAAGCATTGGTGAGGTACCACCACACCAAGTCATTAAGCAAAGGGGCCCATGGATTAAGGTCCAGAACCAGACAGAGTATGGTCAGATAGGGTGGTTCAGCCTTCAGTATAGGACCAGAGAAGCTGATCCTCAGCTGGGAGAACAGATGCTCGGGATTGTCCCGATGGTCCCTTTCTGCCCAAATTATACATACACCTCAAGAGGACGACAGTTGCCTCCTAGACCCTATAGCCCAGTTAGAAAATTAAATACTCAAAAGGAAGTGTTTCCACC
The DNA here is from genome assembly GCF_002201575.2 of Neomonachus schauinslandi. Classification (NCBI taxonomy): domain Eukaryota; kingdom Metazoa; phylum Chordata; class Mammalia; order Carnivora; family Phocidae; genus Neomonachus; species Neomonachus schauinslandi. The sequence continues at coordinate 13,218,620 of NC_058405.1, read as the reverse complement.
TTCTTGTGTGTATACAGCAGCCATTAAACACAAACAGGAAGCGTATGCCTCAGACTCAGATTAATCTAACATGATGTAGAATTTTTAAAAACAACTGGAAAAAAAAATAGGTTTTGGTTGCTAGGCAACATCAGTACAAAGCTCTTGCCTTCTCTTCAAGAGCATTCTCTCCATCCTCGTGGACAAAAGTCAGAAAGTACTTAGCGACAGGCATATATTTGGTTGTGACATCAGACACCAAATTGAACTTTTCTTGAAAACAACATCCTGTATTGCATCAAGCACTTCAGGGTTCCGAATTACTACCCTCTGTGCACAGGATGACGTTTCCTGTTCTGAAATACTCATTTTTCTCTGTACAAACAGGCGAGAGGCTATCTTTTGTCAGTAATTGAAAAAGAAGTGGAGATTTTGCAAAGTCATACAAGTCTGATCTCCCCCAAGGACAGGAGAGGGTTAGCTGTGACCCTCCTATGTGACACCATTCTCTAATTGTCAGGGAGCTTAGGCCAAGAGGAAATCCCTCTCTCTTTGTCCGCTCCTGAGAAATGGATGCTTTACTCCTGCACTGGCCTTTTAGATGCAGAAATTCACTCAAATGTGAGCCAGAAGTAAATCTAGCAATAAGCATCAAGACAGCATCTCTGGAACCTTCCAGAATACTTTCCCCTGACCCACTGGGTTACACAACCTCTTGCATTCCTTTGCGCAGACCCTCTCCTCCCCCTTTCCACTTTCAGTTAGGCTTCATTCTCTGACCTGATGTTTACCTCAGCATCCTTTGGCCAACCTCTAGTTTAGACCCAGTTCCCAGGATGAAGCTTACAGATATCCTTAGAATTCATTTTTTATATCAACCCCTAGCTCTGAACAAAAGGGCAACTTCCCTGGCAGAGGAGAAAATGAAAATGCACCTTAGGGGGTATCTTCCAAAGTGTAGCTGCCCTACAGATGCCTCTTGACCTGCAAGGAACCAGATAGTAGTATGGTCTTCCTAGCATTTCCATTGGAGGTAGAGAGAAGTTTTCAAGCTAGTTTCTGAAGCACCTACTCTGTGTAAAACACTGTCAGAACTGTAAAGGGCATAAAAGAAGAATCATAATGGCTTTAGAGGAAGTAAGACTAACACAAATGAAGGCAGCCCAGGCTATTCATTTCACCCATTTTGCCTTTATGGAAGTATTACAAGAGATAAGGCAGTCAGGGAGGGAGACAGAAGGTAATTTTAGAGATGGCACTGGGCCACTTGGCATTATCAAATACCAGATTCACAGTGGCCCTCTTGTTGACCATGAGGAGGGACAAAGACACTTCCACAAGGGCCCCCAGAACATTGTCCAAGGTACCTGGCAGAAACTGGGACCTGTCTATCCTGCCCTCCAGCACAGCCTCTTTGTTGGTCCCTCCCAGTCCTGATGCAGAATGTTTTGGGGTATTAGGTTCTTATTCTACTCTCGCCCCTGTGCGATTTTCCTGCCTCACTGCCCACACCTGATTCTCACCTTCCCAATTTCCCCTCCTCCCACCACATTTACGTTCTACAACTGGCTGGTCCATGTTAGGTTCTTGAACGCACCACATTCCCTCCCTCCCTGCCTTCTGTCTTCCCTCCCCAGAATGCTTGTTAGGCACCATGCTGGTAAGCATTGGGAACATGAAGACAGAAAAAAAGACTGCTCCTATCCTTAGGGGCTTATCATCCTAAATAGGCAACCAACACATAAAGTTCTAAGTCCCACCACAGCTAACAGATTAGACACCTGCACGACTGAGTTCCCTAGGATGGCACCATATGGATGGCAACAGGTATGTCACTTCAGCTCATCCCAGTTGAATCTGGTGCAAGCTTAACCACCCATGAGGCAAAAGGCCTCCCGCCAAGCGAGTTCAGTTACTACAACATCCTTCAGGGCAAGAATAATGTTTGCACTTCCTTGCTGAATCCAGTATTCTTAGCACAGGGCATTTCTAGGCACCAAAAACTCGCCCATTAGACAGGTAAGGATTGAAAGGTAATTCATTCAAAGGACACTCTGGTCTTTTGCTGCTTCTGGTCACCCCACCTTTCCCTGCCAGCACACACACACACACACACACACACATACACACACACTCCTACAGCCATTTTTTTTTTTTATGCAACATGTTTTGCAAACTTCAAGGGCCGTGTGTAAACATGAGATATTGCTGTTACTTCCCTGCTACTTCTTGTGGGAATAAAGTACCCTAGAAACATGGGCTGCCTAGCCCTTTCCCTTCACCTCCCCACCCTGTCATGGAAGTGAGACCAGTGTCCTAGGCAAAAATAAAACCAGGGCTCAGGGAAGGAGCCACATCTTCATCTTAGACCTGCCCAAACTTGTGTGCCCCCGAACTACATTATTTTCCATTTCTAAGTGAGTATTCTTGTTAGCACAGAACAAAGATCTTTGTAAAATCAAGGCACATTACATCCTTGGCTTCCTCTCGCTTAATCTGGCTTACCATACGTCCCTGAAAATGATTAAATTGGTCTGCCAGGATTTATACTTTATAAGGTCTCACATTATTGCTCCGGAATCTGTTCTGCCCAAGGGGCTTTCACATATATACAATTTTCTTCAACATTTCTTCAAGTATGGAAGCGCATCCTTTAGGCCCTTCTCATGCTTGCTGAAATCTTGCAGAAATGAGGGTTCTGGGTGACGAATTTAGAAGAAGTACATGGCATGAAGACAGCATCTGCACTGCCCAGAATGGTGATTAATGGAAGTCATGACGAATGGCTGGATATGTTGTGAAATGGTTTAGTTGTTGAATCCAAGCTTTTAATTGTAAAGTAGCTAACTAATAAACAGAAAATTTGTTCTATTAAAACAAGCCCAATTCTGAGGGCAGGAATCTCCTGAGGCAGTCAAGTAGATGGCTTGGATGTTTCCAATAGTCCAGTGGACCATGCAATGAAGACCACTGACATAAACACTGCTCAAGGAACAGCAACAATACGTCCTTCTGTTTGTGGAATCCTAGAACCAAGTCATGGTTTCCAATGACCTAGCTTTACTGGGGTGCTTTCTTAGAACTTCTAAATATTTTAGTGAGCACTTTCAGCAAGAATAAAGTACTTTTTAACTGGTTTGGGTTTTTTTTTTTTGCAATGGCTGTCTATATAGAAAACTCGTTTTTGAAGACTCTAGAGTTTGTTTTGTGATTAGTTTTTAGACTCATTGAAAAGATAAGCATATATTTATAGCTCACTTGAAAATATTTTTGAAATGGTTGGAATTCTAGAATCCTAATAGTTTCCTTATATACTGCTTTCCTCCAAGTTTTCCTACATTAAAATGTATTGTCCAAGCAGCAAAAAGTTCCTGTATCCGTCCAGGATTTACAGAGAATTTGCCATTTACCAACACTCTGAGATTAGTTTGGGGGAGGGAGGGAAGATACAAAAAAATTATGACAGGATATCTGTCCCTAACAAGATTACTGTCTACCTGAGAAGCAAAATCAACCAATGAGCTCACTTAAGCACATTTAACACTTAAATGATGACTCTGTCCTCGCTACAATAAGAGGTAAGATAGATAGTACATTGAAAGCCAGACAGGACTTGGAATGGGCAATGCATTTCCCTGTTTCAAGGGCTTTGCTTTTGTATTTCCTTCTACCAAAGGGAGCCCTGGCCCAAATGCCCCCTCCTCAGTGAATCCTTTATCAGTTCCGTTAGTGGGCATTAAATATTCCTTTTGCCCAACTCCTGTGTAGCACTTTGCTTATCCTTCTGTTGAAGTCATTACTTAATTTTACTTTGATTTCTAGTTAATTATTAAATATCTATCTCCCCTAATAAGCTTCCTGCAGGTATAGATCAAGAATTTACCTTTGGATTCTCCCCAGAATCAGCATCTTGTTTTTTAGAAATATATTGTCCATGTTCAATAAACATTTCTTGAATTATTTACTTTTGCCATGATAGAGAGATTATACTTTCATAAAATAATCCATGTGCTGGTTTCATATGAGTGTGTAGTATCATCTATGGGGGTTTTCCAGTTGAACTAAGATATATGAAGTTCCAATATACCATTCAGAAGTAGATTATACATATTCATATTTTTTGATAATGTACTTCTTTTCTCTATATACTACACATCAGATTTTTCTCCATAAAATAAAAATAAATTCAATCCCAAAATTATACTATTATGCCAATATCATGATAAAGTTTCTTTCCTTTTCTTTAACATTCACATTGGGAAGTAAGCACCTGGTTCAGTACAAGGAAGCTCTTAAATCATATACGACACATTTAGAATATTTTTAAAAAAGAGTTATTTCTTTTTTTAAAAGCAGGTATTATGTTACATTAATAAAATCTAACATTTATGCTGCACTTATTGGGTGCCGGACACTGTGTGAAGACTTTTACACGAATTTTCTCATTAATTTCTCACAAAAAACCATCTTCCAATTTTTTTTTTTTTTTTAGATTTTATTTATTTATTTGACAGAGGGACAGTGAGAGAGGGAACACAGGCAGGGCACGAGTGGGAGAGGGAGAAGCAGGCTCTCTGCGGAGCAGGGAGCCCGATGTGGGGCTCGATCCCAGGACCCTGGGATCATGACCCGAGCCCAAGGCAGACACTTAATGACTGAGCCACCCAGGCACCCCCCATCTTCCAATATTTTATTGTTGGAATCACCTATGCTTTTCCTCCTGTCCTTTTGAGTAGTGGGATTACTAAAGGGAAAAATTTGATGTTTGTGTTTAATCTGCCTACTTACCAGGGCCAGAATCCGATGTTTATTAAAATGAAGGCATTTCAGGACAGTGTCAAGAGGACAGGTTCTGAAGCCTGACTCCCTGAGTTTGAATCCCTTTTCTAAAAATTATTAACTGTGAGACCTCTAGATACTAGTCAAGAGAAAAAAAAGAATTCTAAAATAGCTTTTATCACCTCAGGGATAAGAGAAGTTTTGCATCCAGGAAACAAAGACAGAGTGCTATTCAAGAAACCAAAAAAAATGGCTCTTGAAAATCAAAAACATGATAGCACGAATTTTACACTGCTGGGAGTTAAAGTTAACAAAGTCTCCTGGAGGGGCGCCTGGGTGGCTCAGTTGGTTAAGCAACTGCCTTCGGCTCAGGTCATGATTCTGGAGTCCCAGGATCGAGTCCCACATTGGGCTCCCTGCTTGGTGGGGAGTCTGCTTCTCCCTCTGACCCTCCCCCCACTCATGCTCTCTCTCTCTCTCTCTCTCTCTCAAATAAATAAAATCTTTAAAAAAAAAAAAAAAGAAAAGAAAGTCTCCTGGAAAGATAAACTGTAGACAATGTAGAAGAAAAGCAGGAAAAATTACAAGACACGTCCAGAAGCTGAACTTCAAATAAGAGAAAATCCAATAAGAGGGAATACATGGATGGGAGTAAATCATCACCAAAATAATGCAAGAAAATAACCAGAACTGAAGGTTATTCAGAGTGAGTGTTCAGGGTGTGGGGATCTCCACATTAAAAGCAGAGCCTCCCTTTAAAAACTGCTAACTGCCTAACCTAGAGACACTCACTCACCACTCCAAGGAGTCAGGCTCTGGCAACCTCCCACCTGGTGGAAATAGCCCATGATGGGCTTCAAGGCAGAAAACACATAGCAGCAAGCAGTTCTGAACATTTCTCTGCCAGATTCCAATACCAGCTCCCCAACACCCCCGCCAGCTGGGTGCCCTGAGTATCCTGAGCCCCATGTCCCTCAGAGCTCACTCCAGGCCTGAACATGACTTCCCCCAAAGGGGCTCTTCAACTCTGGGGGCAGCAGAAGCCCTACTGGGCCAGAGATCAGCTTATTCTCTCTTGGGAGTCTTCATCTGACGGTGGCAATACTGCCCCTTCCTTACATAGCCAGGCCTGTGCTAGCTACTCAGTTCTTCAAAATCACTGTGTCATTGGGGATGCTTGTTTGCATGATCAAACTGTAAGAGAAGCAAGATCATTATTAACACAAAAGTCAGGGTTTGAGTTAGTTCGGGGGTGGGGGGAAGGAGGAGCAAACAGGGGCTTCCACAGGACTGGAACCTGGAATGTTCCACTTCTTACTCCAAGTGGTGGCTATATGGCCTTCAAGTCATCACTATTCCTTAATTTGCACATGTACGTTTCACATATTCTTCAATGCAAATGATACATTTCAGTATTATTAAAAAAAAAATGAAAAATAAGGCAGCTGGACCTCAAGTCAGAATCCATGAGGTCTGTCCCTACCCCCTACCGCCTACATGACTTTAGACACTTCACTTCTCCTTATGAGACCCTATTTCCTCCACTGCCAATAAAGATCATTCCTCTTCTGCCCACTTAAACAGCAGGGCTGAGAAAGGAAATGGGGTCATATATTTGAAACTGCTCTGTACACTGCAAAGTGATATATAAGCAGAAATATTGATTATGATTATGGCAAGAGCCTCCTTGCTAAGGGTATCCCTAAATAAAGTAATCCTCGTATTAGGGCCAATGTGTCCCATGCCTCATGTGCTTCTCAGAGATTATCATCAGGCTCTTTGCTATTCTTGGAGTCTCTTTGGTTGGATCATAAATATTCGTTCTCTCTTGGAAATAATTGAACAAAATGAAATTCCTGCCATTGACTGCTCTTTCTAGAAGGAAGGCACAAAATGTATATACTTAGGTACATTACATCTTAATAATAACCTTAGTTGCTGCACAGGATCATTATGGAATCTTTCTAAACTGTTTTGGCCAATGGGCCTGAGAATAGGGTCTGTCTTGTCCATATACTATGTACTGAAGCATCGGCTCTGGGAAGAACTCAGAGCAAGTTGGGTTATCTAGCTATTACCAGGCCGTTCTTCTGATGAGCACTAAAGATAAAACCAGAAGTTGGAAAGTCCTAAACCCCAGGACCTCAAATGTGACCTTATTTGGAAATAGAGTCATTACAGATAATTAGTTAAGATGAGATCATTAAGGTGGGCCCTCATCCAGTAACACGGTTGTCCTTATAAAAGGAGGAAATTTGGACATAGACAGGCACAGAGGGAATATGGTGTGAAGGGAAGGGACACAGGGGTTGGAGGGAAGGAGGGATGGCCACCCACAAGCCAGGGAGAGAGGCCTTCCACAGATTCTCCCTCACAGACCAGAAGGAACTAACCCTGCCAACATCTTGATCTCAGACTGCTAGCCTCCAGAACTGTGTGAAAATATATTTCTGTCATTTAAATCCCCCAACACACAGTTTTTTGTTACAGCCACCCTCAAAAGCTAATAGAGACATGGGGTGCCTGGGTGGCTCAGTCAGTTAAGCATCTGCCTTCAGCTCAGGTCATGATCTCAAGGTCCTGGGATTGAGCCCCATGTCGAGCTCCATGTCGGGCTCCACACTCAGCAGGGAGTCTGCTTGAGACTCTTTCCTGCTACCCCTCCCCACTCTCTAAAATAAATAAATAAATCTTTTTTTAAAAAAAACTAATAGAGATGTAAAGCATCAACTAAGAGAATTTATATATTGTCCTTGTGAAACTGAATGTCCTCCTTGTGAAATTTTCCTACTTTTCCCTCTTATGTGGCTTACAGGGCCTTGTGAATCTCCTGGAGACTGAAGTTTAAATGAGAGCCCTATGGGCAGGTAGAAGAGGAGGCGTGTGCTGATGTCCTAAGCACCTGCTATTCCTTTGATTACAGGAAAATTGGGCTCTCCTGCACCACAGACTTCGGGATATGGAATGAAGATCCAAGCTCCCAGCACCTGTTTCTTTATCTGGCCCAGGCTGCCCTGCCCAGGCCTGCACAAACCTGGGAGGCAGGCCCACACCTTCTCCCCAGCAGCAGGGCTCCAGGCTCGGCAGCCAACCCAGAAAACCACCCGCTCATCCGGATCCAGCCCAGGGCTGCTCCCTCAAGTCTGCCCCAGCCTGCAGCTGCCTTCCCTAAATAAGCCTCCTCAAACAGTCCTTGTCTCTTTCCCTCCCCACTTTTCATTCACCAAAATAAATCTAAAGAATGGCTTCTCATGGTTCTCAACTCTGGCTATATACTGGTCTCCCTTGGGTGTTGTTGTTTTTTTAAATGCAACTGTCTGAGCCCTACCCCAGGTCACTTGAAACAGAATCTCTGGTTGGTAGCTGTAGTATAATACAAGTATATATATTTGGTCTTTGTCCCCAGTTGGCACAGAGACCCTAAAGCCCCTAGAATTTGCCGAGTTATTGGAATGCTTTTGTTATTCATAATGAGCCTCTCTGGGCCACACCTGAGTTTAGGGTAACGAGGTGACTCAAGCTGGTGCCCCTTGATAGATACAGGATATATTCAGGATGGGGGTGGTCACCAGAAGACCACACTTCTGATTAGGGGGTAGAAACTCTTAGCCTCACCCCCAATGTCTGGGAAGGGGAGGGAGGCTGGAGACTGAGTCCAATAAAAACTTGAGATTTGGAGAGCTCCTGAGGGGCACTCCTGAAGAGGGCCCAGAAGCTTCCATCTCTTCCCCCATGCCGTGCCCAGAACATCTCTTCCACTTGGCTCTTCCTCAGCTGTATCCTTCTAATAAATCTGTAATCCTAAGTAGAGCCTTTCCTGAATGAACCCTTTGAGTTGCCCTAGTGAATCATCAAGCCTGAAGGGGGGGGTGGGAACCCCCAAATCTATAGTCATCTGGGCAGAAGCGTGGCCTCCCGGGGACCTCTCTCATGGCTGCTATCTAACATAGAGGCAGTCTGCTGGGACTGAGTCCTTTGACTTGCGGGCTATCACCCCAACCCCAAGTAGGTAAGTCAGGGTTGAACTGAACTGTCGGACACTCAGCTGGTGTGTGGAGAACTGGAGAATTGGTTAGTGTCAGGAAAAACCACAGGGGCAGTGGCAGCTATGAAGTATACCACTCAGCTCTCTTTCAAAAGCACCTGCAAAGGGGAGACTATCCCAGTTGTGTGGTGGGTCCCCTGCTGCCCCTTTGGATACCACCCTGCATTCATGCTGAGGCCACACTCAGGTGACCAACTCATCAGGATTTGGCCAGGATGTTCCCACTTTGAGCATGGAAGGTCGCAGGTCCCAGTAACCTCTTCAGTCTTAGGCAAACCAGGGCAGTCGGTCACCCTATGATGCACGTGCACACACACGCGCACACACACACACATACACACACTGCTCCAACCTGGGACTGCGCACTGTGGAGTACTAGTTCTGCCTCATTCCTGTGGGATGGAACACTTGCGACAGGTCACTTTTGCTCGGGCACATCCCATCAGCCTGGCCTCAGGGGTCTCAGAACCACACTGCTCTCTGAGATCTTTCCAGCCCCTCTCCCTTGCAGGTGTCAACTGTGGACCATGGGCCCGTGGCCCTCCCCACCACTCCTGCCCTTCCCTCCCTCCTCTTTCACAAATGCTGCCCCCAGTAAATCTCTTGCCTATCTCAGAGGACACAGAAACACACTTATCAGTGTTTTTTAAATCTCAAGTGATTGTGATACCAGACAGGTTTGAGGACCACTAGCCAGAGGTGCTAACTACCAGTGTGCCTGTCCACGATCCAATGGAGAGACCAACGTGCAAACTTCTTATAATAGTACCAAATGGAAAATGCAGCAATCAAGATATGAGCTGAATATTCTGGAAGTACTGAGGAAGAGAGAGAATGCCCTGGTGATATAGGAGATGATTTCAGCTTCCAGTGCTGAGTGACAACAGTGGTTCTCTTGAGCTCGAAGTATAGAATTCTTACTATTTTTCTCATCATAACACATCACTGTGATAAAGTCATCATGTATTGTGGACATAAATTCAGAGATGTTTTACTCCCAACATTCCTGGCCACCAAATATGTTGGGGGGGGAGGGGGCGGTAACACACCAACCAATTCTCTCTGGACACCACAGTTCAATTCAGTTCTAACTACTAACTACTACTAATACTAACTACTCAGAGTTAGCACTGGGGCCACAGGTTAAAAGCTCAGTGCCCCTTGAGACCCTGAGCCCAAGTCCCAGGTCGTCTATCACCTGTGCTTCTGACTGACCCACTGTAAATCCAGAGTTCCCACAACCCCCTCCTCAGACACAACAGTTGGCTAGAATTGCTCACAGAACTCAGGAAGACCCTTTGGTTGTCATTACTGGTTTCGTATAAGGAATGGAACTTAGGAACACCACATGGAAGAGAGGTATGCGGTCCAGTGCTTGGAGCTTCCATGCCGTTTACTGGTGCGCCACCCCCCGGCACTGGGGCGTGTTCACCGACCAGACAGCTTTCCAAACCCTGTCATTTAGAGGTTGGTATGGCGTGGTACAGGCATGATGGATCAAATCATCAGCCTCTGTCAATTAACTCAATCTCCAGCCCTCTTCCTTCCCCAGAGGCTGGGGGTGGGACTGAAAGTTCTAACCCTCTAATCACTTGGTTGGTTCCTCCAGCAACCAGATTCCCTCCTTTTTAAAAAAAAAAAAAAAAGATATTATTTATTTATTTATCAGAGAGAGGAGCACAAGCAGGGGGAGCTGCAGGCAGAGGGAGAGGGAGAAGCAGGCTCCCCAATGAGCAGGGAGCCCGATGCAGGGCTCCATCCCAGGACCCTGAGATCATGATCTGAGCCAAAGGCAGATGCTGAACCACCGAGGCGTCCCAACCAAAGCCCATCCTGAAGCCATCCAGGGACCTACCAAGAGTCACCTCATTTGCATAAACTCAGGTATAGTCGAAAGGGGCTTATTATGAGTAACAAAAGATGCTCCTCTCACCCCTGTCACCCAGAAAACTCCAAGAGTTTTAGAAGTTCTTGTGTGAGAAACTGGAAAAAAGACCAAATATTATAACAAAAGATGCTCCTCAGGAAACTATAGAAGTTTTAGGAGCTGTGTGCCAGGAACTGGAGACAAAAACCAAATATATATTTCATTTTATATCACAACATCATATAAATTCACAGATCTGATTTCCAGTGAATTCTACTGAAATCAGTAGAAAGGAAACTGACCTCCTCAAATATGTTGGTAAGAGAAACTGGTGTGTGTGTGTGTGTGTGTAACATTGCATCAATAGGGCTAAAACTGTCATGCGACCAACACACATACTTTAGCAATGTAGAGATTTTTACATCAACTGTCTCCAATAATTTCTGGTTTTCCTTTTAAAAAATGCATCACTAATTATAGGATGGTTAGCCCAGCTGGAAGCCTTTTATCCTTGCTGGATACAGCCATTTCCCAGCAAAGCTAAAAACCAGCTAAGTGCTGTGTGTGGCATTTTAAAAGTCAAATATTACACAAGGTCACATATGAATCACTTTTTTCCTAAATTAATGCATTATTTTGATGTTCCAGGAAGAATTTTCTAATACATATTTTCTTTCACTTCAACTATTAAGCAATTTAAAACAGAGGCCTACATCACATCCCACTGGACTGTCAATCTCCAAGATAGCTAGATTCACACAAGCATATTGAAGTAGTTCTCTATAAATTTGAGATAGAGGAAAAAAGAAAACACAAATATTTTCTTATGCATTTTTCATTCTAACCATAATCTGCAGTGGGAAGAAGATGGACCATAATTGTTTTGCGGACAGGTTTTATCTTGTTTTTTTATCATGGTCACATTATATAACATAAACTTTACCATTAATAACACCTGGTCCTCTGCACAGAAGAGGGGTCTCCTGCATCATATTGCATATTCACATTCTGTGCCCTAACACACCCACAGAGTCACAAACACATGCACACCTCTGACCTCACTTTGGGGATCCTGACACCTTGTTAAAACACGATGGTCTTCAGGCGGTCAAGAGAAATGAGCCAATGAGATGAAGAGTCTGTAGGGGAAGGAGATACAGGATTTGTTCCTGTTGGGTGGAAAACAGACATCACAAATCTAAAATAATGAAAGGGCTTGATCTGCTTAAAAGAAGGGTACAATTTTATTTCTATAGCTGTCCATGGTTCCTTCGCATAAAAATAGGAATTAATGTGGACTTTCAGAAGCACAGAGGGGAAATAACTGTGTCTCACATTTGCCTCCTCTTCAAGCCACCTCCACATCTCCCCTGTGCATTTCATGAGCAAATATCTTAAAATCATAATCTATCCTCATTTCTCTTAACTTCCATGCATTTCTCAACCAACTGCAACTTGGCAGTGCAATGACATGGCTCCTGATAACGCTCTCTTAATTCCCAGCCCGGTGCTTTAGTTTTTGGTTTTCAGCCTAGCTGAGCCCTCTAGAATACATGGACACTATTGATAAATGGCCTTAAGACACACACACACACACACACAAACACACACACTTTGCTCCTAGAACATCTCTCACTTGCAAATCTTTCTCTGGCTACTTCTTCTGTTCGCCCTTACATGTCTGGATTCCCCAGTTTCTTTCCTGGCTTTCTCATTAATTCTACATTCTTTCCTTAGACAATCTCCACTCTTGGCTTCTGCTTCTATACTGAAAACTCTGACCTGAGTGCTCCCCATTATTCCTATTCTAAATCTCCAGCTGCCTCCTGGACATCTCTTCTCTACCTTATTAGCATTTCCTACTTCATGTGTCTAAAACCAAACTAAAGATAGATGGATGGGTGGATGGATGGATGGATAAAACAAAAATCTCTGTCCTTTGCATTCTTTCTTTCTATGAGTTAATGACACTGTCTTAGTCAGCTCAGGCTGCCATAAGAGAATACCGCACTCTAGGTGGCTTGAACAATAGACATTTATTTCTCACAGTTCTGGAGGCTGGGAAGTCTAAGATCAAGGTGCCAGCAGATTCCGTTTCTGATGAGAGCTTTCTTCCTGGCTGGCAGACAGCCGCCTCCTCACTGTTTGCTCACAGGAGGGAGAGAGAAAGAGAGCTAGCTCTCTTGTGTCTCTTCTTTTTTTTTTTTTTTTTTTTTAAAGATTTTATTTATTTATTTGAGACAGAGAGAATGAGAGAGACAGAGAGCACATGAGAGGGGGGAGGGTCCGAGGGAGAAGCAGGCTCCCCGCCGAGCAGGGAGCCCGATGCGGGACTCGATCCCGGGACTCCAGGATCATGACCTGAGCTGAAGGCAGTCGCTTAACCAACTGAGCCACCCAGGCGCCCTCTTGTGTCTCTTCTTATAAGAACCTGAATCCTATTGGATCAGGGCCCCACCTTATGACCTCATTTTACCTTAATCACCTTCTAAAGTCCCTATTTCCAAATACAGTCACATTGGGAGTTGGGACTTCAACATATAAATGTACAGCAAACACAATTCAGTTCATAGCAGGTACCATGTTCCAAGCTAGGTCTTGTCTTGACTCTTCTTCTCCCCCATATGCAGCCAGACACCCCAATTAATGGGTTGCCATCCCTAACTTTCTCTTTAGCCCATTTCTTCCTTCCACCTCTACCCTTATGCTTCCAGTTCAGGCCCCCTTGCACCTCACCTGAACCACATCCTTTGGGTTCCTGCTCCTCTTTCTCCCCACTACCTTTCCACTATGGTACTGCCAGGTCAGCATCCAAAATAACAGATCTGATCGAGATGTCCAAAAACTATTCTACGAATGGTCCATAAACTTCACGGCACAGTCTTCCCCCTATCTAGACCTCATCTAACCGCTGTGGTCTCATTCCTAGCCATTGTCCCCATACGTCATGTTCTGGGCACACTAAGTGTCTTGCTGTTCCACCTTCCCACTCTTTTCTCCATTTATGCAGAATTTTCCTCTATTTGGAATATGCCTCCCTTCCTTCTTTACTTGGTAAGTTCATGCCCATCTCTCAGGCCTCAGGTTAAATATGATGTCCAAGAAGGATTTCTCAACCCCTCCGCTTAGCTACCCACCGTCCTATTCATATCCTGTTGCAGCACTTGCCATATTTATACATCAGTCCCCTCCCCAAATAGGCTTGAACTTCCTCATGAGTAGTGACAGACTGTCCTTTGCTGATGAGCACCTGAGCTCCACCCTTAAGTTATCTGATAAATGGAAGTGGGAGCAGAGTGTGTTGCAGGGATGCTGGGGGAAGGCATGCGGTACAAGTTTTGTCCTTAACTTTTCTGAGTGAAAAAGTAAATCCTTGGGGCGCCTGGGTGGCTCAGTCCTTAAGCGTCTGTCTGCCTTCGGCTCAGGTCATGATCCCAAGGTGCTGGGATGGAGCCCCACATCGGGCTCCCTGATCCGCAGGAAGCCTGCTTCTTCCTCTCCCACTCCCCCTGCTTGTGCTCCCTCTCTTGCTGTGTCTCTCTCTGACAAATAAATAAATAAAATCTTTAAGGGCAACCGGATAGCTCAGTCGTTAAGCGTCTGCCTTCGGCTCAGGTCACAATCCCAGGGTCCTGGGATCAAGTCCCACATTGGGCTCTCTACTCGGTGGGAAGCCTGCTTCTCCCTCTCCCACTCCCCCTGCTTATGTTCCCTCTCTCGCTGTGTCTCTCCCTCTGTTGAAAAATAAATAAAATCTTAATAAAATAATAAATAATAAAAAATAAAGTATATCTTTAATATTTGCAATTATGCATGTGTATGGGCCACTTAATTTTGCAGACAGTACTAGATTTTAAGCATTTCTCTTATATATGTAACAGTGCTAATTTTTAAAAAATTAAGGAGACCACCCAGATTACAAGGCAGCTCTTCCATTCCCAAAAGAAACGTGTGTTACTCCTAACTAGGATACTTCCCTAACGATTCAAATATGATTTTCAGTCTAGTATATAAACGCAAGGGCCATTATATTTTAGTATCACCGAGCTATCATATTTATTTTAGGTTAAATTCTAAAGAAACCTAAAAGAAAAAGGTTACAAATGTCCTCAATTTAAAGCTCCCCTGGGGTGAATGGCCTGATCTGTGTGCTTCGGAGCACCAGAATTTTTAGAGATGACATAAAAGGTGGGTTGACATTAAAACAAAACAAAACAAAACAAAATCTTAATTAGCCAGAATAAATCTTTGTGCCTTTCGGGCCATACGCTCTCAGGACAGAACCCTTTGAGATGTGTACCAGAGGTGGGAAATTTAGACAAAAACCCCACAGAGTCACGTGAGAGTCCGGAGCACAGATGCCCGGGCAGTGCTTACAGGAACTGCTTCTCACCTATTAAGCCGGATTTTCTCGAACGCAGCGGCTGGGCGAAAGCCTTTTTGTTAACAGTCTTCCTATTGTGAGGAAGCTGAAAGACACAAAAATGTTCAGGAATCAGAACACTCCTATGACCTTAGATGATGCTTAAATATTGCCTCTACTTTACATCATCTGGGAGCTTTCGCTTCACGATGCGCAGGAGGAACGCACGGTCCCTGAAGTGAGAGCCACCTCAGGCAGGACAGAGCCAGCCAGACCTTCCAGAACCCAGGAACGGGAGCTGCGCAGGCCGGAAGCCTCGTGCTGCTCTCCTGGCTGGAGGAGGCTTTGCTCCCAGCAAGGCACCAGCTTTGCGAAACCCAGTAACGTGTCCAAGCCCCGGGGCTCTCCGCTGCGAGGAGGACCAGGAGAGGGACACGGCCTGGTGGGGAGGGGGCGGCCTACCGGGCTTTTCCAGAGGCAGGAAACGTGGCATCTGCCCGCGTGTCGGTGCGCGCCCCCAGCCCTGTGCCCGCCGCCGCTTCCTGCTCGCGGCTTCGCGCCGCTCTCACGCCCCACCACGGCCTCGCTCCCGCCCCAGCGGCTTCTCGTCGCCCTCCTTCCTTCCGTCTGTGCTCTTCCTGGGCGCGGCGGGCCATTCTGAGATCACACCGCGCCCCCTTTCCCTGACAACTTGCTGCCCGGCCCTCTCCTCCCGGAAGTCCTCTGCGACGCTCCTCCCGACAGCTCCCGGAAGGGCCCTGGTGCAGACCGCGAGGAACAAGCCGCCGCGTGCCTCTCCCGGCTTCCGGCTGCCGGCTTCCGGCGGTGTGCCGGGGTTGTCTGGTGTCGGTCCGTCGGCGTGTAGGAGCATTGCCCCGGTCTCCGTCCGCCTCCGTCCCCGCACGGCCCACAGAGACACCAGCCATACTGGGTGAGGCCAGCTCCTAACGACCTCGTTTTTAACTCGATGACCTCACTGAAGACCTTGTCTCCGCACGCGGTCACATTCTGAGCTCCTGGGTGGTAGAGAGTCGACATCTGAATTTGGGGGCATACATTTTAACCCATAACAGACTCCATTATCTGTGCTCCCATAAAGCCCTTGAGACATCCCTGTCACTTCTTTATAATTGTACAAAGGACTATTTTCGTCACTGGCCTGTGAGCTTCTTTGCAGAGGTGCTGTGTTATCTGATCTTTACACATCCAGTGCCCAGCAGAGTGTCTGGCACAGCATAGAAATCAAATGGACGGATGAACAAATGGATGGGTGAATAAATGAATGAATGGGTGAATAGGGCGGCTGCGAAGAACCAAAACATTCTGAATAAACTGTGCAGATTCACTCCAGAGCCAACCTAAACGTGCCATTTTATGTTTGCTTATATATATACATGCACAAGATTTTACATTAGGACTCATCACGTATGCAGGTGTAATTAGTATGCTTAAGCCACCCCTCCCTCAGTTGTGTATTTGTCAAGTTTTTCTCAGCTCTGAACCAGGCCCTTGCCTTTCCTTTTGCCTTTCTGGTCTTATCACCAAGAGAGGGCTTCTTCTGAAGCCTTTCTCTTTCCCACCTCAATAAGTGGTTTCTTGGAGTCAGAGCCATTGGGTAAATGCAGGGCACTTCCCAGTGCCCCCAGTGCTGAGCACGTTTCCATCACTTTTTTTATTCCTGTTGCCTTTGCACAACTCCATGCAGTGAACTTTTCCTTCCATTGTGCTGCCCTCTGGCACTTCTTGCTTGGCTCATTCTTCCCCTGGGGGAGGTCTGGTCAGGAAGAGAAGTGCCTTTAGGCAGAATGCTGCCCAGAAGACATCCCACCCCCACCTTACTAAGAAATTGCTGATTCCATAATTATTTCCCAATTCTCACTGCAAATATTTGCATAACAAATACAGAGACCTCAGAACCGGCAGCTTAGCTGGCCCTCAGATGCAGCGGATAGACTCTCCAGCTCTTTCGCTCCCAAGGCATTTGGGTTAAAATGCTTAGGATGTTTTTCAAAAGCCCTGGGCCATCTCCAAATCTGGATTTGCTCTGGCCCACTCTGAGTCATTCTGTGTTATTTACACCTCTAGAAGTTCTTCTTCCCTGTCTATTGGAAGGGCCAGGCACCCGACACAACACAGTCAGATGGGGGAAAGAAGATGTAACATACGTGCATGTGTGTCTGTTGGTTTTAATTATGTATGACTTGATTCCCACAAATATTTTTAATAAATATACACACTTGCGTTAAAGTTCAAGAATAAAGTTCGTGTCGTGAGTGCTAGTGTGGCCCTGAGTTTTCCTAGGAGGAAAGGCGCTAACAGAAACATCAGGCCATCTGGAAACCTGCTCTTGGCTTACATAAGGGCAATAAAAGACAGAATTAGGAGTTAGCAAGGGAGCAGATAGGAAATGAGAAGAAAGAACAAAAATAAAGGCAAAGAGAGGGAAAGAAAAGGGTGGGGAAGGGAGTATTCCTTAGGAAATTGACCCTACTCACAACGGGGGAAGAAGTACTTTAAAAATCAATAGACAGGTGTTTCCTATTCCTCTCTCATGTACACACATACACACCTAGGCCCAAAATACACAAGTTGCTATTTTACAATAGCCCATAAGAAAATTCTTTATATTCTGCCCAAACCCCAAAACCGTGAGCCCGTGATCCAGGTTAGACCATGCATCTGTATATATTAATATTTTTATTCTGTTTTGTTCATTAACACAAGCCCTAAGACACAATACCTTGGGCCGGCCTTCAGAAATGCACTGGCATATTCTGTCTTCCTAATATTCTTGGACACTGCCAGAAACTAATAGGCTCAAATCAATCCCCACTGGATTGTAAACCCCAATAGAAGAGGCTCCAATAGTTTCTTCATGAGGATCTGCTTTGATGTTGTCCTTTCTGGGGGAAGGGAAAACAAATGGAGGGAGGGAGGAAGATATGGGGAAAAGAGGGAGGAAGGGACTGAGAGGGGGTGTGGGGAAAGAGGGGAGAGAGGGGGAAAGGAGGGAGGTCTGTCTTTGACAAGAAGACTGAAGGCACACATTGGAAATGAGGATGATGTGTGTGGCCAGCTATGATTTTGACATCAATCAATAGATTGTCATTGGCCCGTCGGTGACAGAGGCTCTATTCACGCTGCACCTCCCCCAAATTCCACACAGGGCCCAGTGTAATGTTCTGAATGGTGGTTCATTCACTGAGCACCCTGCATGCACTGGGCTCAATGACACACTGTTCCAACTCCCACAAAGTTCACCCTCTGAAGGGGAAGAGAAATGGACATTGGCGGGAACCTGAAAACACCACAGTTCTATTTGAACACACAAATATAAATTCATGCACACTCCAACACTCACTTTCCAGCCCCAATTTCTATTTCTCATTACTGGAGAATTAGAAAAGAGCGTTGACCCCTCTGGGTAGACAAGCTCTACAGATCCAGGGGGTCCGCAACTGTTCATGGTGGCCCTGTTCGTTAAGCACGCTCTAGACGTCTAGAGTCCAAGGGGAGAGGATCTGTGGTTTATCCTGGATTCTGAAGGGTCTGTATGGTCACATCTCTGGGTATGTTGTCTATTCATTTACAGAGAAAAAAAATGGAAGGTTAGAAACTGAATATTCCTTTGTATCTTTTTTTTCAAAATATCAACTGAAGCTCCCGTGTATTAAAGAATTTTTGTTAATGTTTTAAATGTCTATCTAGGCACCTGGGTATGCTAATGGATATTTCTCTTTAATCCAAATGACAGAGCTCTACACAACTCCTAAAGAAAAGTTGTTCTATTGTGGTGCTCCATTTTACTAATTCAGAAACCTGACATTTCTGGAGGAGCGGCGACAAGCAATTTCACAATGATAAATTTTATAAGACAAAATACTCTGCTCCATGGAGCTCAGGAGTAATTTCAAAGAAAGATAAACAGTCACAACATTTAATGCATAAACAAATGTGGCAGGATAATTTATTGAGATATTAATTTGTGATTTTTTTTTCTTGCTCCCATAGGAGCCTGGCAAGATGGGAAGGAATCATCCTTCTCCCAGGCAAGAAGGTGGGCATGATCTGAATGTAGACTCCTTTGCCTGTGTTATTAACTCATTTTGAGACCTACAGTCAAGGCTACCAAGCACCCACCAATGAAAAGAGCTGTAGCTACAAAGGGCAGCAGAACCAGAGTGGTCTGGCTGGGGGGATGGAAAACGTCCCCCAAGATGTCAGAAGCATGGTAGATGTGGAGATTCTGTAAGTGGCGGATAGCCATATGCCAAATGCTCACAGAATCCCAAGAATATGGGAGACCAGAAGGATCCTGGAGAGGTGGTCCCCAGCTTTCCCTAAGCAGCTTTATTCGAACTACCTTGGTCATAAGTAATCACTCTTGCAATCCCAGCGTCAGCCCCAGTGTTATCTTTGGTCATGAGAACTCTAAACCTGCATTGGCCCCAGCTTCTTCACTCCTCAGCAACATGTTCTGCTAAACCACCTCAGGTTATATTTCAAAGATTGGTCACAAACTCTTTGCATCTCTTCCCATGAAGAAGTGGAGTCTGTATGTTTCTGCCTCTTGAATCTGGCTTTGGCCATGTGACTTGCTTTGGCCAAGAGAACTCACACAGAAGCTTGCAAAGTGCCTGCTCGTATGGGCTTCTCTTCTCTTACTGCTTTTAGAACATAGCCTCCAAGTACAGAAGCCTGAGATTGCCTGCTAGATGCTGGACAAACAGGGCCCAGCAGCCAGCATTACCAGAGCCAACCACCAAATGTGGGAGTGAGGCCACTGGGACCAACAGCCCCCAGGTGACTTGTCTGTCAGCTCTCTGGTTTGCTAAGCAATGTAAGATAAAAGGCTCTGTCAAGCACTTTCCCAAGCCAATAGCTATGAGCTAGCCACTCACATAAGTTATTTACCTTGTAAGAAAGTAATTCTGATGAACCTGGAAGACACTATGTCGAGTGAAATAAGCCAGTCTCAGGACAAATACTGTATGATTCCACTTATATAAGGAACCTAAAATAGTCAAACTCGTAGAAGCAGAGAATAGAATGGTGGTTGCCAGGGGCTGGGGAGAAAGGGAAATGGGGACTTGTCTGATAGGTATAGTGTTACTTATGCAAGATGAGTAAATGATAGAGACCTGTTGTACAATGTAGTGCTACAGTGCCTACAACTAATAATACAGTGTTGTACACTTACAAATTTGTGGAGAGGGTAGAGCTCATGTTAAGTGTCTTATACAGAAGGTGGGGAGGGATACAAGGAAAATTTTGGAGGTTGATTCTGGTGAGCATATCACAGGTGCATGCATATGTCCAAACTCATCAAATTGTATACATTAAATACGCAAGTTTTCTGTGTATCAATTATACTCAATGAGCTGTTTTTAAAAAAAAAAAAAGTAATTCTGCTCCAAGATAACTAAAGGTCTCCAAGAAATAATGGCATACTTTCCTTAATTTTTAAGCAAAAAAATATCGCTTTACATGTATATTATCTTGTGAAGGTTATCCTTTCTACTCTGAAACAGCTTTGATCTTTTGTTGAAAACCAATTGTCCATATATGTACAGATCTATTTCTGGATTTTCTATTCTATTTCTTTGATATGTCTCTCTTTATTGTAATACTATACTATCCTTATTACTGTAAATTTTGTAATAATTTTTGAATCAGCTAGTACTTTTGTTCTTTGTCAGAGTTCCCTTGCGCATTTTAGGTTCCTTGCATTTCCATAAGAATTGCAAAATTAGGTTGTATATTTCTTTTCTTTTCTTTTTTCTTTTTTTTTTTTTATAAAGAGAGAGTGCATGTTACCTGGAGGGGGTGGTCAGAGGGAGAGGGAGAGAGAGAATCTTAAGCAGGCTCCAGGCCCAGTGTGGAGCTCAACGTGGGGCTCGATCTCACAACCCTGAGATCATGACCTGAGCCAAAATCAAGAGTCGGACGCTTAACGGATTGAGCCACCCAGCTGCCCCAGGTTGTGTATTTTTACAAAAATTCCTGCTGGGATTTGTTTGAGATTGTGTTGAATCCATAGATCAATTTGGAGAGAATTGACATCTGAACAATATTTAATCTTCTGACCCATAAATACATTTATTTAGGTCTTCTTTCATTTCTCTCAACTGTGTTTTATAGTTTTCAGTGTACAGGCATTGCATATCTTTTGGCAGATATATCCCTAAGTATTTGATATTTTTAATGTTTATTTGTATTATATCTCAGTTTTGGATTATTCATTCCTAGTTTACAGACATGCAATGAATTTTCATATATTGATCTTGTATTATGCAACTTTCCTAAACTCACTAATTAATCTAGTAGCTCTTTTGTAGATTTCACCAGATTTCCTTCACAAGTGATTATATCATCTGCAAATAAATACATTTTTACTTCTTCCCTCACAGTCTGGATGCCATTTATTTCTTTTTCTTGCCTGTTGCACTGCCTAGGCCTCCAGCATAATGTTGAATAGAAGCAATGAAAGCAGACATCTTTGCCTTATTCCTGATCTTGAGTTTTTCACTGTTAAGAATGCTACCTATAGATTTTTTCATAGATGCCTTTTATCATGTTGAGAAAGTTCCTTTCTAGTCTTAGTTTTCCGGGAGCTCATATCAGGAATGAATGTTGAGTTTTGTTAAGTGCTTTTTCTGCACCTACAGAGCTGATTAAATGGTTTCTCTTTTGTTATTTTGTTAATATGGCGAATGACACTGATTGACTTTCAAATGTTATACCAACCTTGCGTTCATCAGATCAATTTTGTCAGGATTTTTTGCATCTATGAGGCATATTATTCCGTAGTTTCTTTTGACTCCTTTCCATTATGAAATGATGGCTCTCTCTCTCTGTTACCTTCTTTGCTCTGAAATCTGCTTTGTTGGATATTATAGCCTCTTCTGCTCTCTTTTGATTAATATTAACATGCTCTATCCTGTTCCACACTTAGCTTAATTGTATTTGTGTCTTTATATTTAAAGTGTGTTTATAGTGTGTTTCTTGTAAGCAGTATAAAGTTGGGTCTTGCTTTTAATCTAATCTAAAAATATCTGCTTTTTAATTGGGTGTTTAGACCATTTATATTTAAGGTGATTATTTTTACAGTTAGGTTTAAATCTACTATTTTGCTATTTTTTCTTTATGTGTCCTATTGACTGTTACTTTTTTTCTCTTTAGCTACATTTTGTATGGATTACTTTTTACCTCTTTCATTTTTTTCATTTTGCAGGAAAGCAGATTCAACTCAATAGATGAAAAAGACTTCTAGGAAGGCACTCCAAAACTGAGAGGCTCCTTTATGAGGTAATGAGTTCCTTGACACAAGTGTTCAACAAATGTTATATAACCCCTTGTCAAGGAGGACCATCCTATTTATAATGACAACACTGCTCACATTCACCCCACTATCTCTAGCTCCCTCCCTATTCATTTTTTCCACAGCACATATCACTTTCTATTATATTGCATAATTTAATTGTGCATATGCTTATTACTGGTCCTCCTTTACTAGATGTAAGCTCTACGCAGGCAAGGTTGTTTTTGTTTTTTGTTTTTTTTTATCTGATTTGTTCACTGTTGTACCCACAGCACATGATAAACACTTAGTAAATATTAGTTGAATAAATGAATCAATCAGATGGGAGGTTAAACTCCCTGAGCTCTAAAGCTTCCGGACATTGTTAAAATGAAAACTTGGTGAGCCTATATTTGGGGACTTCCTTCTTCTCCCTCCTCCCTTTCCCCACCTCTACCCGAGAAAATCACTTAACCATCCTTCATCACATGTCCAAAGCCAGCGCCGGATGTGTGGAGTGCCGTGCATCCGGCACTAACATTGGCAGGCCCAGAGTCTGCTGGCAAGGAGTGCTTTAGCCATGATTTATTATTAAATCTTAATCACAGACTTCTCCTGCAATCAAGAGCCTTGATTAAGTCCATTCACAGTCCTGTAAGGTCAGAAATGAGGAGACAGAAAGAGTAGGGGAATCAGAGGATAATAATTATTTGTATCTCTGTAACGTGGCCTGAGCAACTATTTCATTTCTCCTGGATCCCTAAGCGATCACACACCGGGATTCTCACTCTCCTGTCATGTGCCTTCCCTTTCAGCGATTTTTCTGCTGTGAGCTCCACCGCTGACCACTGTTCCCAAGGGAAAGGCTATCGCCAAGAAGGGATCCCATACAAAAAATCAAGCCAAGCCAGGAATGTACCTGATCAGGCAGGAGGGAATCCGTCTCAGTTAAACACCTTAGTCGTGAAGAGAGGAAAATCAGCATTTCAGGGCCCACCACCAATGATTCTGTGTGTTCTTACTGAGGCACACTTTCCTCCCCAAATCAAAGTATGCTTTCAGCTTCCTTAGCAGGATTTCAACTCTTCTTCGAAGCACCTGTCTAACTGCATCTTGATGATGAGGCTGAGACTGAAGCTCTCTATTCTCTCTTTCTCTCTTTCTATGAGCCCACAGCCATGTGAAATATTTTGGTTTTGAACCTCGCTAAGAAAACTAAAGTAGCCACGGCAAAGCCATTACATTGTAAATGTTTGGTTGTTATTCAGAGTGTTCTGGGCTCTAACCAGCTCTCATCAAGTTCATACCATCTACAAAGCACTCTGAGGATGACCTGTCTTGAAGGAAATGTACAACCTTGGGCAAAGCAGTGTTTTAAGCAGGGTCCCCTTTCCCCCACGAAATGGCCATGGGCATTAGGGGCGGCTGAACCCCATCTTATGGGAGTCCAGAAAGTCTTCAGGGAAAAGTAGCTTTGGAGAGAAGCCTAAAAGAGGAGAAATATTTCAACAGGTGGAGATGGGGGTGTGAATATAAAATGTTCATCTAAACTTCTCAAACATTCACACCTTTAAATTTTCCACTGAAATGTGTTGGGCTTAATTAATTCAGCCTAAACCCCTCATTTGCCTCTTTTCTCTCTCCTTAAGCTACAGCGAAATGGGAACAATGTGTTCCTGCTTCCTCCCACTGGTTCGTAGAAGCAGTGCCTGCGAACAGAAGGGACAACGTTGAGAGGGTGAGCCACAAAATCCACTCTTGATGTGGGCCCTGGTTGTGGAATCCTGCTCCTCAGTCTCAGAAAGTAGAGCAGCACTGATGTTTTTAAACCAAAAACATGCTTAAGCCAAGTAAATTTTGCGAGACTGTTCGGGCAGGACACTGATGTTTAGAGTCATCCGAAAGGCCTCATTTGTTAGAAGCAGGTCCTGGTACCTGGGGCACATATCACACACAGCATCTGGTTTGAGGCACGTCTTACTGGGTATTCAGTTACCCCACAAGGTCAAAGCAATGCCCAGTAACAGAATAGAGCCCATCACTGAGCTGTCTGGAGACCCAGCCTTCTGCCTCAAACTGGCTACCTGTCCTCAGGGATGTCTCCAGAGAAGGCAAAGGATGCCTGTGTTCTTCTCTGTGCATTCACTAACTAGCTCTGCAATTAAGACATCATCATCAACAACTGTACAAATTGTTCCTGACTCTTCTTGTTTCCTTTGACATCAAGATAAGTCTTGATAACAATAGCATGTCCAGAACATACGATCAGGACTAAGAACAAACTCATGACGCAATGTCTTCTCCAATTTCAGCATGAGGGTTTGTGTTCATATTTTCAGGGAGTTGCAAGTTCTCTGATTTTTTTTTTAGTCTATTTTCATTTCAGTGCTTAAATTAATATAAATATAATCTCTGGGTAATCACCTTATAACCAATTATCTCCCCGGATTTCATTGCTCGTGTTTGCGTTCATGATTAGTTGTGTAGGAGAAAAGTAGACCCATCCAAGCTAAGGAGAAAAGAAGTGAGATTAATCCATAAATGAAGCATTTTCACTAATTGAGAACAAATTAATGCCAAAACAGCCCACTATACAAATGAAGGTTTGTCACACTTTGAATAGGGAAAAGGTGGTGGGAAAACTGATTAACCGCGCTACCCATGGGGGTATAGGCCGAGCAACCCTATTACCACATTCAGATAGTAAATAGCAGTTCAGTTTTAGCTAAACTCAAGGAATGACAACATATCCCACATCCAGTTAATGTTGTCAACTTAGTTTTTAAATTTTTATTTGTATTAACTGTATGAATTTGATTTTAATGAATCATTTTACAAGAGCTATAAATATAAGGCCTTTTAATCCAAATTTTATGTTGGTCTGAGTTTCAGCAAAACAATATAAAAAAGATTTAAGTCAAAAATTAAAATCTCAAAACTTTTATTGTCCTTTTGCTCAAATTTGAGAAATAATGAAGTATGCCTAATCCTTTCCATTTGCCTAAAACATGAATGGCCATTTTTCAAGCAATTCTAACTAAAAGGGAAGAACTTTAGTATAATGAAAGGAAAAATGGTCCAGGAGCTAGTACTTCAAATCCCAACCATGTCACTTGCAAGCTGACAGTCCTTGAACAAGCTGATTTCTCCTCTGGGGGCCTCCGTTTTATCATCTTTGAAATAAGAAGGTCTTAATAGATTTTTTTCAGGGTCTTCCAACTCAGAAATGTTATGATTCTACCCGTCCTTTATTCTGAAGACGTTAGCCTGCAGTCTCTGGCTCGCCGAAGCCTGCCCTCTTCTGGCCATAGCCCAGTACTGCAATCCTGACACACACCGAATGGAAAAGTAAAGGTGCCTAGTAGGCTGGGTTTCTGAGAAAAAGGTGAGCGAGCCCAGTTTGCTCATTTTTCCCATCCCCTATATCTTATTTTCTCCCTTCTCAGAGTTTTTTGTTGAAATCAAGTGAATCCTGAAGATGTCCTTTAGGGGTGGCCTCATATCTAGCCTCTCTTTAGAAAAGAGCCCTGTGGTATATGATCCATCAGCTGCAACAAGTAGGTTTATACCACAAGACCCCCCCTTCACTACAGTTGACTGGAAAATTGGGAGCAGCTAATCTTCAAACTACCCAGCATCTAGCCCATGGGATGACTGGAGAGAAAAGAAGAGCTGGATGGTATAGAGTTTTGTAGCTGAATTGATCAAATCTTAAGCTAAAGTGGTGTGGTAGCCCACGCCCGAGATATCCCCAGTGATCCCCACTTCCTGACATGCATGCCTTCGTGTCATCCCCTCACACACCAACTAGGGCGGACCTGGGCAAGCAATAGGATATTGCAAAAATGAAGGTGTATGACTTCTGAGGCTAGGTTATAAAACAGAGCTGCTTCCATCTTTCTTGCTCTTGGATCATTCCCTGTGGGGGGAAAAAGCAAGCTGCTTTTCCAATGTCTGGAGGACACTCGGGAAGCCTGTGGAGAGAGGTCCATGTGGCAAGGAACTGAGTCCTCCTGCCCATAGCCATATGAGTGAGCCAAATGGAGAAGGATCCCCTAGCCATAGTCAAGTCTTAAGATGATTACAGCTCTGGTGGATGTCCTGACCACACCCTCATGAGTGACCCTAAACCAGAAACACCCAACTAACCTGCCCTGAATACCTGGCCAACAGAAACTGTATAAGATAACAAATGTTTATTGCTTAAAGCCACCAAGTTGTGAGGTAATATTGAATTACATAGCAGTATATATCTAACATGAAAGACGAAGCTGTAAAGCATCTTTTATGGCATTTGGGGAATAATTGGGGCCTTGAGAAGTTCTGATATATTATGCCCCTCCTGAGGTCAGTCTCACCAGTATGCACTAAAAAAGAGGGTCTAGGAGTTCTCACAGGATAGTTATAAATAGCTATGCATGGAGGCAAATATGACTAGAAAGTAACTTTTAGTAATTCTCTGACCGGTTAGGTAAATAAGCATAATGTAGAATCATGACATAAGAAATTAATCAAGGAAAACACAAAATTTAAATCCATATGTAGAAGCACCTGGGCGGCTCAGTAAGTTAAGCATCTGCCTTCAGCTCAGGTTGTGATCTCGGGGTCCTGGGATCGAGCCCTGTGTCAGGCTCTCTGCTCAGCAGGGAATCTCTTTCTCTCCCCCTACCCTCTCTCTCTGAAATAAGTAAAATCTTCTTTTTCAAAGATTTTATTTATTTATTCGACAGAGAGAGCGAGAGAGTACAAGCAGGGGGAGCAGTAGAGGGAGAGGGAGAAGCAGGCTTCCCGCTGAGCAGGGAGCCCGACATGGGGCTCAATCCCAGGACCCTGAGATCATGACCTGTGCCGAGGGCAGATGCTTAACCATCTGAGCCACCCAGGTGCCCCTAAATAAAATCTTTTTAAAAAATAAATCCATATGTAAAAGACTTGACCATAAGACATACTAAGACAAAAGAAACACAGGTAGAATGAATATGTCTATGTTTGTGTATGCATTCAGAGTAGGGGAGGGCGGGATATATATATATGCTGGGATATAAGGAAGGATGAATACAGAAACCAAGCCTGAGAGAGATGGGGCTAGGGAAATTGCCAATGCCGTAGGGCCAGTCCCTGCATAGGATAACCAAAAAGCCCAGCCCACTGTGTCCAAAGGACCATGGAAAACCTGCTTGCTTGGGGGCAGACAGCATCTGGGGAGGTTTTGTCTCAATGGCGAGACACCGCAACAGCTGGTCTGCTCTTAGGCAATCAGTCCATCAACAGACTATCTAGTTAGTACTTGGAACAATAGAAAGCAGTGCACAGCTGGGGAAATTGTTAAGGTTCCCTTCCTCAATAGAAGTGTGGCTCAGGTCAAGATTCCTGGCTCAGGAGAGAGATTGAGGCTGTGTATAGATTGGATCATCTCAACAGGACTAAGGAGAAGGCTGGAACTCAGTAGATACATGTGTGTCCATGGCTCAGCCAAACACAAGGGGTACTGAGACACATCTGATTCCTGATCCCTGGAAGTTCAGGGCTGGTTCCAGACCTGGGTGGGGCTGGGAAGGCAAGCTCCAACAGACAACTGGATGTTGCTAATAACTATTGTTCCACCGGGATTGTTTTAAATAAATCAACTTAGCAAAATATTTATGGATGTTTAAAAGCTATAAACAATGGGAAGGGTGCTTCCCCTGATGTTTTCTGGAAAGCCATTCTTGTGGCCAGTCTTTAGAATCAGATGGACCTTTACTCAAGATTTGGTTCAGATGTCAAGACTGATGATGCCACACACACACCCCTCAAGAGAGTATGGAAAGTTTTATTACTCACATTATGAGGCTTTCTGGGGAGAGCAAAATAGGACTCCCAAGCTGGTCTAAAAATGACCTGAGAGAGCAGGGAAAGGAGACTGGGGTTTTATTGTGGTTGTGGGGGAGGGGAAGGAGGAAAGTTACCCTGGGCTGGTTTGAGCCTCCTGCCGGTACCAAAGGAGACAGCACCCAGGCTTTCTTATCAGCTTGCCTAAATATAAGGCACAAGAAGAAGAGAGAGGGTGAAGCTTAAAAGCTGCCAGCAATCATATGTCAAAAAATAGAGTCAGATTCTTTATTAAAATCCTTGACAACCCTTTATATTTGTGTATTGAATTTTACATTTTTCAAAGAATTTTCATGTTTTTCGCGATAGGTTTGATTTAAATGAAAGCGAGTTAAATGACTAATCAGGGAGACTCAATCAACTTTTGCTATAAAAATGCATTTTTATTTGATATTACCTTGCTACACATTTTTCAAAAACCAGCTTAGATGTTATAGAATTCATAGAATTGCAAAGGTATACACTATATCATGAATCTAATATTTTATGATCAGTTTTCTAGTCATATCAGAAAACTAAATGGTAATATGATTATTTTTGCCATAGGCAAATAAAGCAGATGCTAGTTTAGTCACAGTTTGATGAAGCATTGCTAACCCAAGAGGTGAATCAAGAATATGTGCGGGATATTGCTTTTATGCTGTACCAGGAAGACAGCACAGACACCCTCAAAGCCAGAATTGAACATAGAAAGTAACATTAAAATAGTTAAAAAATATGGTTTAAAAGTGGATTTGGATTTTGTTTATTGTTTGTCTCTCCATATTAGAATGTAAGCCCTATGAGAAAGGACATTTAACTTCTGTGTTCCTCTCTACTGCATCTTCAGGACAAAAAACGGTGTCTGGTACATGGCAGACACTTATGAATGAATGAATGAAAGAATATGTGATCCAAAGAGATTAAAGAGAACCAGACTTGAACCCACATTTTTTTATATATGAAAACTTAAACTCTTATTAACCATTGCACTCACTAAAATAAGAGCTGCATCTTTGGCCGGGAAAGAACCTATCCTAACCATTCCACGTGATTAAAAAAAAACAAAACAAGATGCTGGAAATGACTCTTGGAGGGCCATTTTGTCTAGCTGCTCTGCATTACCAAGACATGACTCATGACTTCTCACAGGCAGGAGCAATCCCTTTGCAAGATTTAAGACTATATAAATTCAAATGCTAATATGAATAATCACATCCGCAGTAATAATTTTAAGTTGGATATAATACAGACAACCACCAGTTACCAAAAAAATATTTCACTTGAATAAAATACTCACATTTAAAAAATTTTAATGAATAAGTCAGACAAAGAAAGAGAAATACTGTATGATCTCATTTATATGTGGAATCTCAAAAAGCCAAACTCATACGAAAAAGCATTGCCAGGGCTTGGGGGGTGGGGTGGGATCAGGAGGTGCTAGTCAATGGGTACAAACTTCCAGTTGTAAGATAAATAAGTTCTGGGAATGTAATGTGCAGTGCAGTGACTACTGTTAATAACACAGTAATCATATATTTGATATATGTTAAGAAATTTGATCTTAAATGTTCTCACCACACACACACACACACAGACTAGTAACTATGGGAGGTAACAATGTGTTAACTCACCTTGTGTGGTAAGCATTTCACAATATGTACATATACCAAATCATCACATTATCCACCTTGAAGTGTTATATGTCAATTATATATCAATAAAGCTGGGGGTAAATATTTTTTTTAAATAAATGAAACTCCAGGGGAACCTGGGTGGCTCAGTCAGTTAAACATCTGCCTTTAGCTCAGGTCATGATCCCAGGGTCCTGAGATCAAGCCCTGTGTCAACCTCCTTGCTTGGTAGGGAGTCTGCGTCCCCCTCTCCCTCTGCCCACCCTGCCCCCCCACTCATGCTTTCTTGCTCTCTCTCAAATAAATAAATAAAATCTTTAAATCAAAAAAATAAAAAATAAAAATTCTAAAAAATAAAAGTTTTTAAAAATAAAAAAGAAATGAAATTCTTAATGAAAAATACACATAGTAATACCCACCCCCAAAAAAGGAATGTGAATATAGATATAGGCATAGAAGGTATCTAAAAGGGTAGAGCAAAGTTTCATTCAATGGCTACTATTAGGAAGTGGAGTTTTGAAAGCATGGCAGGAGCTAGGAAGAAGTGTAGAGCATACTGAAGACTTTTGCACATTACTTGATATGATTTTGAACTGGTTTAATTTCTTTTACATAAACATGGAATTTGTTATTGGTTTTTTTATTTTTTATTTCTTAAAGATTTTATTTACTTATTTGATAGAGAGAGACACAGCGAGAGAGGGAACACAAGCAGGGGGAGTGGGAGAGGGAGAAGCAGGCTCCCTGCCGACCAGGGAGCCCGATGGGGGGCTCGATCCCAGGACCCTGGGATCAGGACCTGAGCCTAAGGCAGATGCTTAACGACTGAGCCACCCAGGCGCCCTTGTATCCTTTTTAAATTTGCTATGATTACAACATATATGTAACAAGCACTCAATATACATGAGTTAATGTTGAAAACATGCTTACTATGGCCACCCAGCCCAGTTTGCCTTAATATCCACCCTTTTATTGATCTATGTATTTATATTTATACAAATACATGGTTTACATTTATATTTTTATAAAATAAATTCATACAAACATTTGCACTCATTTTTGAATTCTGTATCTCACACAAATGACTCAGCATGATTTCTAAAACTGGCACAAACAAAAGCTATTATCAAAAAAATAAAAAGTAAGCGCTGGTGAGGATGTGAAGAAATTGAACCCCTTGTGCACTGTCAGCAGAAATATACAACAATGCAACCTCTGTGGAAATAGCATGGCCGTTCCTCAAAAAAACTAAAAATAGGACGACCATCTGACCCAGCAATGCCACTTCTGGGGATACACCCGAAGGAATTGAAAGCAGGGTCTCCAACAAGACATTTGTATACCCATGTTCATTGCAGCACTATTCACAATCACCCAAAGGTGGAAGCAAACCCAAATGTCCATCGACAGAGGCATCGATAAATAAAATCTGGTGTATACATCCAATGGAGTATTAGCCTTAAAAAGGAAGGAAATCCTATTACATGCTACAACATGGATGAACCTTGAGGACATCATGCTTAGTGAAATAAACCAGTCTCAAAAAGACAAATACCGTTATGATTCCACTAATACTAGGTATCTAACGTAATCAAATTCATAGAGACAGAAAGGAGAGTGGTGGTTGCCAGGGGCTGGGGAAGGGAGCAATGGGGAGTTGCTGTTTAATGGGGACAGAGTTTCAGTTTTGCAAGATGAGAAATTCTGAAGATGTTTCACAACAATGTGAATATACTTAACACTACTGAACTGTACGCTTAAAAATGGTTAAAATGGCAAATTTTATGTTATGTGCTTTTTACCACAACTTTTAAAGAAAACATAAAAACTGGCACAAACAGTATTTTGTTCTCTTAACAATCCTTTGAGCTAATTATTAAACCCATTTTACAGGCAAAAAAAAAAAAACAAAAAAACACTGAGGCTCAAGGAAGACATGGCAAGATCGCAGCTAAGATGGATCAGCCAGGCTGCAGCCCAGAACCCAATCAATAAGGCCTATCAAAACAACTGGGGCGCCTGGGTGGCTCAGTCGGTTAAGCGTCTGCCTTCGCCCTGGGTCGTGATCCTGGGGTCCCGGGATCGAGCCCTGCGTCGGGCTCCCTGCTCCTCGGGAAGCCTGCTTCTCCCTCTCCCACTCCTCCTGCTTGTGTTCCCTCTCTCGCTGTCTCTCTCTCTGTAAAATAAGTAAATAAAACTTAAAAAAAAAAAAAACTACAGAAAAAAGTCGACATGGTGCCAGTCAACTCTGGTTTCCTGTTATGTATTAATGGGTGAAGTGTACATTGTTCCTCTCCCATCAAATTAAACAGCATTCCTAAGTGAGAATTAAAATAAACACTTCTTACTCGTCCCAGCCTGTCTCTGTTTGGTATTTTTGGCATATGTATGCAATTGCAGCCAGCTGATCATCTAAAACAAAATATTGCATGGCACTGTGCTATTTACTGGGAACAAGTCACTTATTTTATTAAATAAAGTGCAAATAGTTTTATATACCTTGAAAAAGTTTGTCCTGTTTCACTGAAATTCAGTCGAGCAAATATTTTTTTTAAAGATTTTATTTATTTATTTGACAGAGAGAGACACAGCGAGAGAGGGAACACAAGCAGGGGGAGTGGGAGAGGGAGAAGCAGGCTTCCCGCAGAGCAGGGAGCCCGATGCGGGGCTCGATCCCAGGACTCTGGGATCATGACCTGAGCCGAAGGCAGATGCCTAACGACTGAGCCACCCAGGCGCCCCTCAGTCGAGCAAATATTTAAAGGATATCAATGCGAAAGAAAACCAACTTCTTGGCCTCCTCAGAGCACCAACTTTTGCCTGCTTTGCCCACCCACCTGCCTCACTCAGCCTGTGATCATAGGACACATCAATCCTACTACAAGTTCTGTCACCACACTTAACCTCATTAATTTTTAACATAATGATCTGTAATTGTTTCTTGCCCTAGACTGAGAGCTCCAGCAGGGCTGGGACAGTGTTTTATGCATCTTTGTATCCCTAAGACCCAATCCCCTTCCCATGTGCCTGGACCATAGCAGTATCACTACGTATTTGTTGACGGACTGGATAAACGAAAAGATGTTTGAAACCTGGGGCTAGCCCTGACTCTCACGCGGGGGTGAGAAGCTCTAGTTCAATACTACACAACTCGGCAGAAATTCAAGCTGGCTTCTGGTCAATGTGACCTTGAACTACAGTTTAAGTAACTGAGCTTTATATTGTCCTAACAACTTCAGGCTCAAAATTCAGTACTCAAAAGTCCTCCTAGTCTTAGGGCTCATCTTTCTCTGAACTTTCTTCATCCCTCCCTCCATTTGCTCACTCATTCAACATTGTATTCATCAGATGTCTATTAACTGGTTACTAAGTCTCATGCACCCTTCTGGGCACTAGGGATACATCAGTGGAGGGCACTAGGGATACATCAGTGGAGGGGAAGAAAACAGACAAGGATCCTTGCCCCCTTGGAGCATCTGGAAAGAAGAAAAAGTATATTGAGAATTCCATGGGTGGTCAGGCTGGGAAGGGGAGACCTCATGAGAAGGTAAAATCTCAGCAAGCATATAAAGGGGGTAAGGGAGTGAGTCAAGCAGGAGCCAGGACAATGGAATTCCAATTTGCATTCGAGCTACTGCCAACACTCGAAGGCTGGAGGTAGCCTGGCATGTTCAAGAAGTACAGTCAACAGTGGGAGAAGAGCTGTGGCAGGTGAGGCCAGAGAGGGGGAGCGACTGTATGGGCATGAGCTCACCCCTTCAACCACGTCTCCTCTTTGCTTCATCTCGACCGTGTATTACAATCCGGGGAGCCCAAAGTCAGAGAGACCCGGGCCAGTCTTCCCTTTCCACCTTGTACCCACTCTGTAATCTTGGGAAGTGGCTCCCTCCTACCTGTGAAATAAGCACTTTATGCAAGTGGTCAGTTGATCTTTCGAAATGCTCTGTGACACCGGGAAAATGCATTTCCACTGTAAAGGTTAAAAACTGAGGCTTATAGGTTTCTTTCAAGAGAACTCAGGAACGTGCTCAGAACAGTCAGCTAGGGAAATGACTGAATTGGGATGCGAACTCTGGTCCTCTGATCCCAAAGCCTGTGTCCTTCCTCACTACCCATGAGCTGTTCTCTACACGTGTCAGAGTCTGCTACGTAATAAGTGCTCAATAAACATGATTCCTTTCTCTCTCATCACCTTGATGAGTTCCCTGAGGTCGTCTGCCTTCTTGGAAGATCTCTGAGTGCTGTCTGCTCCTCAGCAGCTCATTTCTCATGAGCACCCTCTTATTTCCCAGAACAAGCCCACCAGCGCCGAATGCCTGTCTACTGTCATGGCAGCCTGCCCTGGGGCAGGTCATATCTTCACTTGTAAACTGGGTGTGATGATGATGCCTGCATGCTCTGATGATGGACACGTCAGAGAGAATCCCTGGAAGGTATTTCTCACAGAGCTTCCAGCCTCTAAGAGGCACTTGACGCTAGGTAATCATCATGGTAATCAATTCCAGAACTTGCTTTTTGCCTCCCCGGCTGGCCTCACCAGCAGTAGACTGAGCCAGCCCCACTCCAAAGGTGGGAGGGGGGCGCGGGGATTGTGGGTTCTTACCCCCTGGAGTTTCCTCAGAAATCCTTCCCATCGCTGGCCATGGCACCAGACGTGACAAATACATCTAATGCTCTAAACAAGCATGTATATTTGATACTTTTAATGTTTCAGCTACAAATGTGAGGAAAAAAAAGGCAACTAACTCCATTGGGGCCAATTTAGACTGTTTATGTACTTACAGTTTTCCTGGAATTCAAACACTGGAAATACAAGTTCACTAATCTTTACAATCTACACCACTTTCCCTTTTAGAAGATTAGTACAAACAGGGCTGTGGGTGTGGCGTTGCTCAGCTCCAGGAGGTATCACTGTCCCGTGAGTCCTTGGGGGGCTGGGCAGCCGGTGACCCTAGCGACAAAAAAGGACAGATGTGCACCCATCCCCCACGCTGCTGTGCGTGTCGGCTGCTGGGCTCTCAGCTGCCACCTTCTCTGGAGAATTGGCCTTCCCAAAGGGAGCTCCAGCCAGACCCAGGAAGCCAATGGAAGGAGGACAAAATGGTTAACATGTAGACACGTTGGATGAGTGTTAGCAATCATCTTCGTCGCCAGTGCGGGTGGTCCTTCATGACTGGCTGGCCTGAGGCTGCATGAGAGCCTGGCTCCTGGTCCTAACACAGGGCTCTTCCCACTAAATGACATTATGGATCCAACCCAGCTCTGTCTCAAGATTGTGATTTTGACCCAATCACTCTCTCAGTCAAAATTCAGATGTAGCTCCCAAGTTGGCATTCTTTCCAGACTGAACAAAAGTTATGAGTCATGGAGAAAGGAGTCCAAGAAGAGACTCAGATTTCCAAATCCAAACCTCAGAAAAATAGAAGCAAAATGTTTTCTTTGGAGAGCACACATCCCTGCCCTGAAAATAAATAAATAAATAAATAAATCTCAATTTCCAACACTTAAAGCATAACCTATCAAAATAGCTGGACTGGGCTGAGTATATTGCTGCTGTGATAAATTTCACAATGATTTAATATCATTTTAAACAATTCACATTTTAAATTATGTCAGTGACTCCAAAGATGGAATAGTCCTGTAGCAATATACATCTACTTGTGTGTGAAATATGTCCTTGTTTCCCTAAAAGAAGGCTTGCAAAAGGATTTAACTCAGAACTACTTGAATTGATTTAATTTGACTATTTGGATGCCTCAATTTTCAGCAAATTGGCCACTTTCTATATAAATCACCTTATAACATTAAAAGATACTAAACAATGATAATGCTTATTAAGGCATAACCCTATCTCAAGCAAATTCTTTTAATATGGGAAATATATTTTCTTTCTCTAAAGATAATAGTAAATGCTTGGAATTTTCCGTCGTTGAACTAAAAGAACATTAGAGCCCCATCTGGTGGATTTGATGCTTATTCAGGAAATAAAATGAAATTTTTTACCAAGCCATTTACTGAGCACTGTGCTGGGTTATTGCTTTCAGAATGTGGATGTTAATCTCTGTCTCTTTGTTTTCCATTCGGTGTGTAAATCCTTCTGAGTGGTGGACTTGTCCCTCCAACATCCGCCCACCCCCTCTCTCTTGTCCTAGAGAAACAGCCTTCAGCTAGACAGTGATTAACACAGTTCTCTATATAATAAACATTATAAAAAGAATAACATTTCAAAAGGATATATGATCACAAAATAGAGAGATTATAAAATCTAATCACATAATCACATCACAGCATAAATATTAGATGTGATACATAGACATTATAAATTATCAAATTTATAATATTAAAACATATATATATTAAACTTCATATATACCTTATAAGTACATATAAGATACACTATCAAGCATAGACAAGTTTCAGGAAGAGAATACTAAGGGCCCTCATTGTCTCAACTAAGAAGATAAGACCATCTACTAAGGTAGAAGGAAGGCAGCTAGGCAAAGGACTGGAATAGTTGAGAATGGGGCAGAAGGAGAGCTCCTTTCAGAAAAGTAAAAATAATAATAATAAAAAATTTTTAAGTCAGATGGTATTAGGTGTCCAGCTAGGATTGAAGGGAGACGAGGGGGTGGGGGGTGGGGGGAGAGACACCACGTTTATCTGGTTACTGTAAATATCAGCAATTTAGCAATATTTGACACTGGAGTTCTGCCAAGTGTATGCTTTTAGAGTATTTATAGCAGGTAGAACACTACCGGACCACCAGGTTTTTGAGAGTGCTCTGAATCTTAGGACCTCTTTTCCCTCTGGTCCACTGGCTGGTTCTTTCTATTTACTCTGTCTGTCCTTTCTCTACCACTTAACTTCTCTTGACTCACCATTTCCATGACTCCTTCTTGACTTTACCTAGAACCCAGCCCATCAGGAGTTTCCCGTACCTCATTTTTCATAATAACCTTTGGGTTTCGGCAAACTTTCTCTGTGATGAGGGGAAGTTTGACCAGCTTATTGAATGGCAGTCCTTAGGTCAAATTCCCATTCTTGGTCCATAACAGGAGTAGGGCGGGAGGTGGGGATGCGATCACACCATGCCCACTGGCCTCCCCTTTCATCAGTGACTGTGGACAGAGGCTTCCTCCAAGGGGGGCTAGAGTACCCCTTTGTAAAAAGTAATATTTCACCACATCACTTCCCATTCAAATCTCTTCAATGGTATCTCAGGTATCATATGGTAGACATTCTGCGATCTGCTTGTCCGATACATTCCTTCTTCCAATTTACAGATCGGTACTCCGCATTCTCCACAAGTTGCTTGTGGAGCTCGTGAGCAAGAATCAAACCTTACTCCCTTTCGTCGTGTGGAGTAAAATAGAAGTTTCGAATGTGAAAATTAACAGATACGATCCAAAGTTTCTTATGACTTCCGTCAAGTTATGAAAGTTATGAGGCTCAAGCCGAAACACCATCTAACTTTTCTAGACCAAACAGTCTTTTAAAAAAAAAAATGTAACTACCAGAAATGGAAACATGCATAATCCACTTACTTCCACCTGCGTCTTCTGAGTACACAGATGACCACAGGACTGAGCTGGATGACTCCGCAAATGAGAAGAAAATTTACACTCCATGATGGAGACTGATGGGCCTCTCCATCTTTAATTCTGTATTATACTCTCTGTTCCCCTTGTCTGTGTATATTATGGGCAAAAGAAGCCAAAGAGAGCTGAACCCAACATGCTCAGAAAGTATGCTGTGTTTTCCAAAAAGTTCTTGAAAACATCTAACCTGGGAGCTTCCCGCACACCTCACTTGGGCCCCAGATGCAGGAGTTTAGTTCCAGACATCATGCTATGAGGCAGCTGTAGGCATAATATGGCCCGTTCATGAGCGAGAAAGGACTGTAACAAGGCGATGTTTTTTACTAGAAGCTTCGACAGCGACAAGAGACTCTTAGAATAAATCTCCAGCTCTCAAAACCCTCCATTTTACAAATATAGAAAGTATGTTTCAAGGAAGTGAACAGTTTGGACCGAGGCCACATGATGAACAGCAACGTGGAGTCCGTGTCTTCTGGAGGTGCCATCCGTATCCGACCTGGAGAAGAGGAGACTCGGAGAGACAGATGGCCAACGACTGGAAAGGCGATCAAGGCAGAGAGAAGCTGCCCCAGCAGCCCCCGCACATGAAGAAGGAGCCAGCACGCCAGCTTTTCCCTCCTTTTGTCACATATTAAATCAACTCACACTTGTTCCCTCCTCCCATCATACAAACAGCATAAGTGATGTAGGAAATAATGAAAGATGTTCTACACGGTGAGCTGTGTCCTGCTCTCCCCGTGACTCACCAAGTGCTCTGCTTCTAGTCGTCTCACCTTCTTCCGGTTCCAATTCTCTTTTAGTAAAGTTGGCCTGCTTTCATTTTCCACTCTTTGTCCCCAGAGGTATATAAAAGTCAGGATTTTACTGCGATGCAATACTATCACTACTTCTTAGTGAAAAGCAAGGCATAGGAACAAAGAAATATCATCTGTGTTCTTCTCAATTATTTACTATTTTTTAAGCAAGGTTTCATCTAGAGGAAGTTGTGCTCGTTCCTCATTGGTTGCCTTAGCTCCAAATCCGCCTTTCTTTGCCCGGCTTCGTAACACTGGAATTGGCCCCTGGAGATGTTCCTCCTCCGCCACTTAGCTCGATATTTGGCTTGGCCAACAGGGGGCGCCGGAGGGACACTGCCTGGCGAAGCAGGAGGCGGGGACTGTCCCCTCCTCTGCAGCGCTCACCTCCGCAGCCTCAGACCAGCTACGGCCCAGACCCCCGGGGCGTGTCCCCTGTCCCCGGGACTGTTTTGTGGCTTTCATGTCCTCACGAAAGAGGACTGGATCCAAACTGGTGGAGGGCAGGGATCTCTTCTTCTAAGTTCTTTTCTTGCTCACATTCCCTCCTTCATAGCTGTAGTAGCTGCTTTCTGTGTT
Organism: Neomonachus schauinslandi; assembly: GCF_002201575.2. Taxonomy (NCBI): domain Eukaryota; kingdom Metazoa; phylum Chordata; class Mammalia; order Carnivora; family Phocidae; genus Neomonachus; species Neomonachus schauinslandi. The sequence continues at coordinate 13,179,832 of NC_058405.1, read as the reverse complement.
TGCTCTCTGCGAACTCCACTAGGGCTTTATTTCATCTAGGGAACTGCCTTTTTACTAAGTAACAATTCTTTTTTTTTTTTTTTTTTTTTTTTTTGGAGGGAGAGATGGGTGGGGAGGAGCAGAGATAGAGAGAGAATCTCAAGCAGGCTCCATGCCCAACACAAGCCCCAGGCGGGTTTGTGTCTCACCACCCTGAGATCATGACCTGAGCCAAAATCAAAAGTCAGTCGCTTAACCTACAGAGTCACCCAGGTGCCCCTAGGTACCAATTCTTTGTATTAAATGTGACCTACTTAAATTCCTGGCACGGTTGCTGTACCTTAGCTGAATCTCTTTCAGTGTGACTCTGGCTCAAAATCCCTTTTCTGCCCTACCCTCTACCTCCATATAAAATTAATTGCACCTTTACTCATTTTTATTTCCAAAGTCTTTGAAAAACCTTACTCCATTTTTCATTCCCAGGACCACCCACTCTGACCCAGAACCACATTATCTCATATGTAGATTTGTTTCTACCTTTTTCTGGTGTCTCTCTTTCCATATAACCAACGCACCATTGTAAAAGTAACCTTTCACCACATCAGTTCCCATTCAAACCTCTTCAATGGTATCTCCCTGAATACAGGGAAAATATCAAACTTGGTAGCTGGATGTGACACAATACATACATAGCCCCATCTTTGGGGGGACCATTATTCTGCCTCATACGGAGGAAATATAGATATATAAAATAATATATCTTTTTATATATTATTTTATATTTTTAAATTCTATTTTAATATAATATTTTAATTATATGTTATTTTATGTATAAATATATGTGTGTGTATACACACACACACATATATATGGCAGAGAAAGAGAGAGAGAGAAATTCATTTCAAGGAATTGGCTCACACAGTTGTCAGGGGTAGCAAGTCCAAAATCTCAGGCAGAAGTTGATACTGCAGTCTCGTGGCAGAATTTCCTCTTCTTCAGGGAAACTTCAGTGTTTGCTTCCGATCTTTCAACTGATGGGATGAGGCCCACCCAAATTATTGAGGGTAATCTCCTTAAGATCGACTGATCCTAGATGCGAAGCACACCTACAAAATACCTTCCAGCAACACCTAGAAACGGGTTTTGATTGAATAACAGGGTACTATCGCCAGGCCAAGCCAACACATAAAACTAACCATCAACATGGCAAGGAAGAATTAAGGTTTCAGATGGAATTAAGGCTGTTAATCAGCTTACCTAAAAATAAGGAAATTGTCCTGGATGATCCAGGTGGAATCATTAAATGTGGAAGAGGGAGGCAGAAAAGTCAGTGTCGGAGGGCACTTAGTACTTTAACAGAAGGTCATTATCTTACAACACCTCTTTCTTACCACTGTTTTGCTTTGTGATTTAACACATGCAGTTAGTTCTTTACACTTTCTGACAATACATCTTTTCTGCTCAGTAGCGTAAAGTCCATCAGAGCTGGTATTTCATGTTAAACTCCTTTATATCCCCAACACCCAGCAAAATAAGTCATGTGTATCTCACACACACACACACACACACACACACACACACACACACTCACGGGGACATGGCCAGAGTGAATGTCAATGACTAAAGTGTACTAAGATAGTAACTACTCTGTACCTTCATACATAAGGAAGAAAAATGAGGGTAGGTTTGTGCTGGAAGACATGTATAGTATGAAGCTATAGTAATTAAAACAGAATGGTATCCAGTTGCACTGTGTATTTGCAGTTCGATCATTCCTTTCGCCACATAGGATTCCATGGTATGAAGATACCACATTTGACTTATCCATTCTACCATTGGCGGACATTAGGATTGCTGTTTATTTTGGATTATTACATACAGTCATCTGAGAACTCTTACAGGTCTTTTGGTGAACATATGTATTCATTTCTGTTGCGAATGTACCTAGTAAGAGTCATTTTAATTTCGAAATCCTACCTATAAAAACAATTCTGAACATTCTCAAAGAGGCTGATATTTTTAAATTCTGAGTTCCGGACTCAAACTTTCAGGAAGAGCCCTTTACTATCTTCCCTTACCTGAAAAATAAATAAATTTCTGTGAAACAAAGGGCCCCAAACATTGAAATGTACCCAATATTAATAGCATAGGAAGTGTACTAGAAAAGAATATTAGCACTTAACTGATTTGTACCTTCGGCTCAGCATTGTGAGTTTTATTTTGGGGAGTGTTCAAATTCTGATTTCCTTAATATACTTTAATCTCTACAGAAAATGGATTCTGGCGGCCAGAACCAAAAGCCAAGTAATTTTTGCCTCAGTTCAGTCCAAATTCACTCTCCAGAGGGCTGGTTGATTGAAGGTTATGTTGAAGGAGCATAAAAATAAGATTTTTCCAGTTGTCAGTGATCCATCTGCAGCTTTCCTTTCCCAGGACACGTCAGCCGAGAGCAGGACAGTCAAGGGATATGGGTAACAATGTTAATGAGTGGAAATACAAAATGGCACAGCCACTTTGGGAGGTAGTTGGGGTTTCTTATGAAGCTAAACATAGTCTTACCATATGCTCCAGCCATCATGCTCCTTGGTATTTTTCCAAATGAACTTTAAATGTATGTCCACACTAACCCCTGCACACAAATGTTTAGAGCAGCCCATTCATAATTGCCCAAACTTGGCAGCAACCAAGATGTCCTTCAGTGGGTGAAGGGATAAACAAACTATGGTACATCTATGCACAATGAAATATTATTCAGAGATAAAAAGAAATGAGCTATTAATGATAATGAGGTACCCTTATGATATCACACCCATTAAGATGGCTACTATTTAAAAAAATTTTTTTAACAGAAAAGAACAAGTGTTTGTAAAGATGTGGGGAAATTGGAATACTTGTGTACTGTTGGTGGATGTGTAAAGAGGTGCAGTCACTATGGAAAACAGTGTGATGTTGCTCAAAAAAATAAAAGTAGGGGCGCCTGGGTGGCTCAGTCGGTTAAGCGTCTGACTCTTGATTTCATCTCAGGTCATGATCTCAGCATCATGAGATCAAGCCCCGAGTTGGGCTCTGCACTGAGCATGGAGGCTGCTTAAAATTCTCTCTCCCTCTCCTTCTACCTCTCTGCCCCCCCCCCCCGCCCCGGCTCACACGTGCATGCTCTCTCTCTCTTTTTCTCTAAAAAAAAAAAAAATTAGTTAATTAAAAATAAAACAATATGACCCAGCATCAGGGTCTTAAGGTGATATTTGCACACTCATATTCATAGCAGCATTTTTCGCATTAGCCAAAGGATAGAAGTCACCCAAGTATCCATGGATAGGTGACTAGATAAACATTCAAACAAAACGTGGTATACATGCAGTAGAATAGTATTCAGTCTTTTTTTTTTTAAAGATTTATTTATTTATTTGAGAGAGAGAGAGCATGAGAGGGGGAGAGTCAGAGGGAGAAGCAGACTCCCTGCTGAGCAGAGAGCCCGATGCGGGACTCGATCCCAGGACTCCAGGATCATGACCTGAGCTGAAGGCAGTCGCTTAACCAACTGAGCCACCCAGGCGCCCAGAATAGTATTCAGTCTTAAAAAGGAAGGACATTCGGACATTTGCGACAACATGGATGAACCTTGGGGACATCAGGCTAAGTGAACTAAGCCAGACACAAAAAGACAAATACTCTGTGGTTCCACCTGTACGTGGCACATAGAGTAGTCAGATTAATAGAGAGAAAAAGTAGAATGGTGTTTGTTGGGGGACTGGTGACTAGTGGGGAATGGGGAGTTATAGTGCAATGGGTACAGGGTTTGAGTTTTGCAAAATAAGAAAGTGGAGGTGGATAGTGGTGATGGTTGCACACACTAAACCGTACACTTAAAAATGGCTAAAATGGTAACCTTTATATATTATATATATAATTACATTACATAAGTTATATATAACATATAAATTATTTATGTAATATATATTATATATGTAATATATATAATTATTTATATATTACATATTATATAAATATAACATATATAAAAATATATTATATATATTTTACCACAATTAAAAATAATTTAAAGAAGGAAGGAAGGGGCCACCAAGCTAAGAAAAACATGGAAGGAACTTAAACGCATGTGGCTAAATGAGAGAAGTCATTCTGACCATCTATAAACTCTGTAATTCCAACTGCATGACATTCTGGAAAAGGCAAAACTATAAAGATAGTAAAAAAAATCAGTGGTTGCCCAGAGTTCGAGGGAGAGGAAGTGAGTGATGTGTAGGTAGGTCACAGGGGATTCTTAGAGCAGGGAGACTGTTCATCTGTGTGATGTTTTATAGGTGGGTACGTCTCGTTACACAGTGGTTGAAACCCCGAGAGCCCTACAACACAAAAAGTGAACTCGAATGTAAATGATAGACTTTAGTTAATGATAATGTATAAATACTGGTTCATCAACTGTAATAAATGGACCGCACTGTCTCAGTCAGTTCTGGCTTAACAAAATACCCCAGACTGGGTGGTTTCTAAACAACAGAAATTCATTGCTCACAGTTCTGGAAGCTGAAAGTCTAAGATGAGTGTGCCACCATGGTCAGGGGAGGGCCCTCTCCTGGTTGCAGACTTCTGGTTGTCTCTTCACATGGCAGAAGCGGAAAGGGGGAGGGGAAAGGGATCTCTCTGGAGCCTCTTTCTTTCTTTTTTTTTGTTTTTTTAAAGATTTTATTTATTTATTTGAGAGAGCGAGAATGAGAGAGAGTACATGAGAGGGGGGAGGGTCAGAGGGAGAAGCAGGCTCCTCGCCGAGCAGGGAGCCTGATGCGGGACTCGATCCCGGGACTCCAGGATCATGACCTGAGCCGAAGGCAGTCGCTTAACCGACTGAGCCACCCAGGCGCCCATGGAGCCTCTTTCATAAGGGCGCTCATTTCATCCGGCCCCTCATGACCAATCACCTCCTAAAGGCTCCATCTCCTGCTACCATCACCTTGGGCATGAGGTTTTCAACAGATGAATTTCAGGGGCCACCAACTTTCCGACCATAGCACACGCCAATGCAAGATGTTATTAATAGGGCAAATTGTGGATTGGGGGAACTGGCTTACAAGGGAACTCTATAATTTCTGAGCTATCTCTCTGTAACCTAAAACTGCTCTTGAAAAATAAAGTTTATTATTATTTTGTTAAAGTCTTTGGCCCTGTGGCCCCACCAGAGGAATCCTGGAAATGGAGCTTTCCAAAGCTTCTTTTATCTCTGGGCAGTGAGGTCACTGTTATTTTAGTGCTCACCAAAGCCCCCCTCACTACCTCTGGTGCCTTTGCCCTGCCAGCCCTAGCTGCCTCCCACCCTCCTATTTGCCCAGCACGGTCTGACCTCACCTTGATTCTGTCTGAATTATATCGCTGTCATGATGGCAACCCCACTCCCATGTCTCCTGATGCCAACCTGGCCACTGACAGTGATCTTTGGTGGGGAGGACCCTATCTCTCCCACCAAGAGAGATAATAATTACGATACTTACAGAGTGACTGAACAGGGGACCCTAATTTCCTACTGAGGTCTTTGATACTCTTTTGTTAGGTTTTAGCTGTTCACAGGCTGCCCCTGGGATTAACCAAGGTGTCATATGAGTGACCCTAAGCAGAATCACAGACAAAATATCCTCTTGGGCCAGCACTAAGGCAATGATCGGAGAGGGAGATGACGCCTTCTGCCTCCTCCTATCTCTGATCTCCCAATCACCAAGAACACCACCAAACACATGGAAGGTCTAATGTCTTAATAACTTCATAGTTAGCCACTTCAAAGGCCTTGAAACTGTTTTTCCCAATGGGATCATTGATTCGACATGAAATAGACCCCTTAGGAATCTGCCATAACATGGCACGGTTCTCTGGCATTAGCGTTCCCAAGCACTGGTCTGTGGCAAGGCTCTTAAAATTAGACACAAAACAAGAGAAACAAAGATCGTGTCATGAGTATTTTCACAAAGCCAAACTTTAAATGTAAAGTTTGCCTTTTGCTGTAGATTAAATTCTCCCTCCATGCAGGGAGAGGTAAGGGTAGCTAAATGTCAGTTTGTTAATGAAACGACAATGATAGAAGACAAAAGTCATTTTTTTAAAAGGCCTCATTTGGCTAAATAGGAGGCCGGTAAGCCTCTGTTGATCCCAAAAGGTTTTTTTGGAATTCTCCTGATCCATAACAATCTGGATCCTCACACTCAGATTCGGTGCCCAGTCAAGACCTAACAAACCAGGCCCCGAAATACTAAATCGAATCTTCCAGTTAATGGGAGAGGTGTCGGGGCCAAATCACCAAAGGTCTGCCATAGGAATAACCTACTTCTCATAGCATAGCAACCTGTAGGCTTCATGTGGCTTTAAACATCATAGCTTATGCAAGATCTGCTTATCCTTGTAGAGCTTTAAGGAAGCTTGAGCTGAGACCATTTTCCAGGAAGACCATCCCACAGGGCTGGAGGGGAGAACATTACCCCTGCTTGGAAAACAAGGGCTCATTGGCTTCAGAAGAATCCCCTGTGGGCTGCCCCACTAGCAATTGCCTTTTTTTGCAATCCCAAAAGTAAAATAACTCAATTTTATTAGTCACTAGCCAAGACTTTTGGCTATTAGTTAGTCATTAGCCAAGTTTTATATTAAAATTGGCATCATGGAAAATGTTGGCTTGTCAAAAATAAAAGGAAAGTTCTTTACCCATATCCATTTTCAAATTGGTTCATTATTTCTCTCAGGCTTTGCGTAATGATTCATTCAGTGAACTTGGATCCCTTTCTTAGTATCCTTGAAAACAGAAGGGAGGTTGCTATTAATTAGTATAACCATTTTAGAGACAAGAAAATGGAAACAGAGACATGGTCTCGTCAGTGGCCATACAGACCAAGCTGGAGAAAATATCCCTTCGCCCAACAGCATAGCACCTTCCCTGCAATCAGACCACACTGTCTCTTAGAAAAAAGCTCCTAGAAGTAAATATGTGATCTTAGTGTAAACATAATCCTTTGGCTTCTAAGATTCTCCATCAGATCAATGTCCATTTAAGTCCTGTATCCGATCAAATGATATAATGAATAGCAGAGGTTTTCAACTGTGCTGCATAGAGAAGACCCATATAGAGGGAAAGAAGGTATAGGAATGGGTGGGGGCGTTGCAAAGGTTGAAACTTCGCCCCTTGTTCAACCAGAGCAAACCCACCTTTATATTTTCTTACATCTTCTGTATCTGTGTAGTGGCTCATTTCAAGAAAAAACCCATTCCTTTAAAAAGAAAAGTTTATGGGGCACCTGGGTGGCTCAGTCGTTAAGCATCTGCCTTCGGCTCAGGTCATGATCCCAGGGTCCTGGGATCCAGCCCCGCATCGGGCTCCCTGCTCCGCGGGAAGCCTGCTTCTCCCTCTCCCACTCCCCCTGCTTGTGTTCCCTCTCTCGCTGTCTCTCTCTCTCTGTCAAATAAATAAATAAAATCTTAAATAAATAAATAAATAAATAAATAAATAAAAAGAAATAAATAAAAAGAAAAGTTTGCAAATCACTCATAAATATTAAAACATTTTCGGGCGCCTGGGTGGCTCAGTTGGTTAAGCGACTGCCTTCGGCTCGGGTCGTGATCCTGGAGTCCCGGGATCGAGTCCCGCATCGGGCTCCCTGCTCGGCAGGGAGTCTGCTTCTCCCTCTGACCCTCCCCCCTCTCATGCTCTATCTCATTCTCTCTCTCAAATAAATAAATAAAATCTTTAAAAAAAAAAAAACATTTTCCAAACCATAAGGTACTATGCAAATATAGATATAGATTTTTCTACTAGACACACACAAAGAGAATGAAGTCTATTCATTAGCAGGGATGGCAAACTAATATTCACTGAATATCCATTTTACAGAATAAAAAAATGAAGTAAATCCCCACATCTAGGAGTATTTGAGAATGACTAATTCCAGAGCCTGCATTTTTTTCTTCTTCATCAATTTCTCTGACCTTTCAGCCAATGCATATGTCCAGCCTTTCAGAAAATTCAGCACTGTACTCCTGCTTCCAAAACATCCTCTGGGGCTCAGCATGAGTTGAGGTTGGTCATTTGGTCTTTTACTGCTGTTAACAGTATTATCACACTGTAGGGGAGAAAAATAATTCTCCTTCTAGCCTTCCAAGTTCTTATTTGAGACCCTGTAATAAAAGACAGATTAACAAGGGCAAAAAAAACCCAGAAGTTTATTAACACTTAACATCATATAAATATGGGAGAGAGTCAGGGGGAAATGAGTTAGCTCCTTAAGGTGGCTTAGAATTCAGGCTTAAATACAATCTTAATAGGGAAAGGGGAGAGGGATGTAGGCCTCTTCAGGGAGAGGAAATGATTTTTAGGAAAGATGAATGGGACCTTAGAAGAACGGATGGGAGGTACGGTAGTTTGTGACAAAGTCTGTCTGGGTGTGGGGTGGACCTTCTAGTCTGCTTTACTGTGACAAGTCAGTCTTCCTTGGTTGGGGAAACTCCCAGAAAGCCCATCTATGACAATTGAGCTCTGTTTGGAGGAGCTGAAGCCTCTCCCTGCTGTTTATCAAGAGCTCACAGCTCAGGGCGCCTGGGTGGCTCAGTCGGTTAAGCGACTGCCTTCGGCTCAGGTCATGATCCTGGAGTCCCGGGATCGAGTCCCACATCGGGCTCCCGGCTCAGCGGGAGGCCTGCTTCTCCCTCTCCCACTCCCCCTGCTTGTGTTCCCTCTCTCGCTGTGTCTCTCTCTGTCAAATAAATAAATAAAATCTTGGGG